>NW_028174642.1:0-52000 GCF_963971535.1 Notolepis coatsorum
AGCACCCACTCTCCACACTTTAGATCACACAAACACACTTACACTTTATATTTATTGATAAAGGATTTGCACTACAACTCGTACACCTACTGTGAAAATGTACCTAAACTGCACCTCGTCCATTTATGCCTTGCACTATATAGTATTGTATATTAGTACACTGCACAGTATTGTATATTGTATGGTAACTACGTCTACAAACATTGTACATATGTCTAAACTGAACACTGTGACCTCTTTTTTTACTTCTAATTTTTACTATGTTTTTATTTCATACTTATCTTGTCATGCACAGTCTCTGGAGCGCAACAGTAAGAAGCATTTTGTACAAAAGTATTCTGTACTTCTGTATGACAACTATTAAAGAAACTTGAAACTTGAAGGTAAAAACCATATTATGCGTTTTCATCAATAAAAAAATTGCCAAAAAAAATTCCACTTGCGCGCTGACGCGCGCTCGCATTCACTGGGGGCATACAAATACATTCTTTTATGGGGCCCAGAATCTGGAGCTACACCCCTGCACACACACACACATTTGAAATGTTTATCTATGTCCACATGAACAGAAGTACAAGGAGGCCTCATACAAAGGACATAAACAATGCGAGTGCAATCAGAAAATTATGAAGAACAGTCAGGTACAAGGTGCATGGGCGGCAGAATCATGGGAAAAGGTAACCACGCCTCCTCCAAATTGAGCGGCTTCCTATAATAGCTGATACTGAGCAGTACCTGGCTAACTGCTTGGCCTTCCTTTTGGGGAGACCGGCTATTTGTAGGCCCCTCACAACCAACTTGTGCACATGCCCTAGGCTGCCAAAGATAAAAACTAGGAGTTTACATCTGTAGCCTAGCTGTGAGATGGTCTGCTGTAGCTGTTGGTATTTCAGCATTTTGGTTAGGAAGGCTTCTTCTAAGCTGTAGTCAAAAGTACAGCCAACCTCAAGAATGGACACCTCCCTAAGGTGTTCATTTACCACAAATACATCAGGGGTGTTAGCTGTAATACTAGAGAACATGGAATCATCATTGCACAGGTTGAACATGCTTGGGACCTAAAAATAAGAGAGATATCTTTCGCTATCAAATCTACTATTCTGTCATGCCTACTTATGTAGAGACCCCTGTATACATGGCAACCATTTAAGATGTGGGACATGGTTTCAGCTATTTGGTTATTGTCATGATGAATACAGTAAGGAGCATGACTGCCTGGAAACCAGATGGAGAGATTCAGTTTAGATGGTAAGACCTGGGCCCTCATGCATCAACGTGTTCTACGCACAGATCTGTGCTTACCCTGTGCGTACGATCATTTCTAAGCAAAGAGTGGGATTCATCAACTTCAACTTGAACTTGACTTTGTGCGTACATCTACGCACTTTTCAGACCTGGCGTACCTAGCGCCCAGTGGTAGAATATATTATTACAACAAGGAAATGAGCTTCTGTGCATAATAACACTGGCACGTTCTGTACGAACCGTAGTTCATTATAGTTCATTGTAAAATAGCAACAGTAGTGTAATTATGGTCAAACCCCTATAAATAGCATTTGGAATAATAGATCTTTCTCTCAGAATGAATGCAGCATGGTTTATATAGCGTTATCGGAATATACGGGGTGTAGGCTACTGACTGACTGCGCTCCGCGTAGCTTGATTGATTGATTGATTGATTGAAAAGTTTATTAACAGATTGCAGAATGGGTACAGTACAGTACAGCTCAGTACATACAATTGTTAATTGGGGATGCAGACCAGAGAAAGACTTTCGTCTTGTTTACATCAGGGTCCCCCATTTTCAATTCATCATAAATCATAAAGCTCAACTCGTTATTATTCTGCGCAGACCGCAGAAACACGGGAACGTTTTGATTATATTTAAAAGGCTTTACGTTAAACGAAACAAGTGGAACTTCGAAGCTGTAAGCAGAATACAAGTCATATTAATATAGTGTTCTTCCCCCTTTTTACTGTATAAGAAAGAATAGAAAACGCATTGCAATGACACTATAGTGGACAGACTATGTATATGATCAGGCATGCGTTGTTCATGGCACGGGGTACCACTCAGTGGTACCTCACTGAGTATTAAAGATTTGAGCAGAAGCGCGTGCACGCACATGCACGCGCTCGCGAGAACGCGCTGCGCTCGGCTCGGATCGTTGTGTTTACCTGCGGCGCTACCTCGCATTATCATAACAATAGCCGCTATAGGCTGGTGTCTTCAACCAGTCTGGGACTCTTTGTTCAACCCCCCACCCACCACCACTCACCCCCGGACAACAACACACTCTGCAAACAGCAGCAACCCGGGACATTCCATATCTACATCACAAACTTCGGGACTGAGTAGATAATTAATTAATCTTCTCTTTATTTTTATTATTTATATTAAAACTGAATCAAACCATAAACAAGGTTGCCTGTTGGGATGTTAGATCCTAATGTGAAAAACTGATTTTATATGTCTGCACTTTATGTGCTCATTTTATGCCTGTCTTAATTCTGTTGTGAAGCACTTTGAGCTGCAGTTTCTGTATGAAAGGCTATACAAACAAAGTGTATTATTGTGCGCGAGGGAACATATGCGCATGCGCACACGCGCGCGCGTGCGCGCGGCGTCATTATCCTGCGTGGCGGCTCAGCCCATAATAACAACGCAACGCTGTATATGATGGGATTCAAGTTCATGTAAGGCAGGCTATCATACATGCAGTGAGATTCATTGTTCTTGTATATGCTCTCGTATTATATTGTTTATATAGGCTACCCAATACTGACATCAAAATAGATTGTAGTATGCCTCTAGAAATCATATGCAGCAGGTAGAAAATTGACGGGAGATCCATCGCGATTTGGAATAAAATTGAGGAGAACTTTAATCCATGGGGTATTAATCAAACAACACGGGAAAAGGCAGTCATATTCCAGCGTGGTCTTTATTAGCCGACAACAAAATAGATGCATCTAAAAATCATATAGCCAATCGAACACAACTAATAAAGGCATTCATATTACAAGCACGGTTATAATGACACCCAACCAACGCCAAACAGTGGTCATTGGTCAACGAACGGTCTTTATTAGTATTTTGAGCTGTCCAGGCAGAATTGCAGCAATGGTCTTAGGGAGCCGTTGATATCTGACATCACCGTTTACAAATCCGCCTTTTATTTATCCCACAATACGCGATAGTGTCTTCTTGGTTCGACAGCAGTGAATTCTCCGTGGAGTTTCTCGGAGTCCCGCTCGGGTCGGTCCATTATTTCACATCCCATGGGGGGTGTTTCCTCATTTTCATGACCATATATGGATAATCATGCACGAGCATTGACGGTAGAACAAAGTGGTATTCATCAACACGGAGGACCATAGAGCCTGCGTACGCACGTGTGATGAATGCCGACTTCCCTGTGCGTACGCTAGTTCTACATTCCGTGCTTACGTGTGGAAGTAGGTCAAGTTCAAAGTCCACGTTGATGCATGAGGGCCCTGTAATCTCGCTTTCAGAGATAACAATGCACTCATCTATGGCAACATTTTTGAACACAGAGTGAGAGACAGAATGGTCCGCAGCAGGGAGACACGCAATCTTCCCCTGCAGTCTCAACTCAGTCCATTGTTCCCGCTGTCTTTGTTGTTGTGCCCACAGGAGGCGACCTCGGGCATTAGTCAGTGGAAGTTGGTGATCCATTCCACACACAGACATAGATGCTCTGACTGAGATACTGGGGTCAGATATAATATTCTCTGAGACAGCCACTGCCTCAGAGTTAGACCCCACCCACTCCAGGGTAACATCAGCCCAGCAACACATGTCATTAAGATCCGGCCAGTCTGACCACACACCGAAGCCAGGAGAGCGACTGTCCAGCTTTCCATTCGGCTTTCTCTTGAAGCCTAGGAAGTTAGCCAGGGGGACCCTACGTCTTTTTAGGTCCAAGAAAAGAGAAGAACGGGCGAGCGTTCTCACATACTGGTCATCACAGCATATTCAACAGATGGGATAGCCGTGTAGCAATATATGCCCATTCAAAATTGGGAACACCCAGACCACCCTCACGTTTACTGTGAAATATAATGTTGCGTGTTGTGTGTGTGTTGAGGCCAGTCCATTGTCTCACTAGGTGTACGGTTTTATTAGTCAAATCATGTAGTGATTTTCGTGGAATATGTACATTGGAGAACAGATGTTGTACTTTGGCCAATGCCATTACTCTGATTGCCTCAAGTTTTATGATGAGTGGAAGTGGTGATGCATGAATTAAATCAAGTCTGCTGGTGTATTCAGAGATGATTTCATCTACCTGTTCTTTCCCACACACACACACACACACACACACACACACACACACACACACACACACACACACACACACACACACACACACACACACACACACACACACACACACACACACACACACACACACACACACACACACACACACACACACACACACACACACATACGTGTTTACAGGTACTCCCGAGGACCTTGAGATATCAATAAGGTTGCGAGGACCCCCCTTTCCGCTGTGATATGGACCCTGAAAAAAATATATTTACCAATAGATGGCGCTCAACTGCTGGAAACTGACTTCAAAATAATTTAACACACATGTTTGTTTTTTGTGTTATGTTATGTCATGGGACAGACTCGTGAGGACTAGTGGTGTAAGCCAATCAGATACAGACGTGGGGCGGGACATGAGGGTCCTCAGAGAAGTGTATAAATAAGAATACACACGTCTGTCCTCAGAAAAGCATATACACCGGAACACACACGTCTATATAAATACATATCGTTTCTGCCTTCAGAAGGTGTTATAACATATAATTTCTGCCTCCAGAAGGTTTTATATGGTTTTATATGAAACATATAGTTTCTGCATTCTCTGTCAGTCAGGATCTATGGGTCCATGTCACCCCACTTCTTAGGGACCTGCACTGACTCCCCATTGCTGCATGTATCCGCTTCAAGGCCCTCGACCTAGCATACCGTGCGGCAAAGGGAACCGCTCCCGCCTACCTCCGGTCAATGGTCTCTAACTACACACCCTCAAGACCCCTACGCTCTGCATCTTCTGGCCGCCTCAGACCTACTCCTATCCAAGCTCCCGGAGGGTCATCAAAGAGAAGCCGCCTATTCTCAGTCCTTGCCCCACAATGGTGGAATGAACTACCCATCCCAGTTAGGACAGCCGAATCCCATCCAATCTTTCGCCGTCGACTAAAGACTCACTTCTTCAGCCATTATCTGAAATGATATAAAAAAAAAAAAAAATCTAACCCTGACTAACCTTACTGTCATGCACTTGTCCTAATAAACTAACCTACACTGTAACACGCAACACTTTGATGAACATTGTTACTCAGCTGATAGAGTTGTACCCTTCTTGCTGTCTTGTCGTACAGAACTTGTAAGTCGCTTTGGATAAAAGCGTCAGCTAAATGACTAAATGTAAATGTAACATCTTATGTTTCACTTGTTTTCTGAAATGTTAAACGGGGCTACCGTGGACAGGGTGAGCAGCTTCAAGTACCTGGGGGTCCACATCTCAGAGGACCTGACCTGTTCATTTTAAAATGACCACCTTGAAATTTGGTTGGTTTAAGTGACCCACACAGACTGCTCATGGCAATTTGCATGCTTGTATCACCAAATAAACCTTCGGTGTCGTCCATCTTAACATTTCAAATGTCTTGGACAATTTTCTTGTCAAGTGACCCATGGAGTCTGCTCATGTCAATCTTCACGCTTGTATCATCAACTGAAGGATTCTGATGACAATAAGCACTTGGCCACTAATGCGCAAATGTTTATGCACAGCCTAAGTAATGATTACATTGGTACAAAAAGCAGTTGACCATATTCACACGGTGGCTATTTTGTTCGTTGTGCGCTGAACCTACTAGTTACGCTGCTGAACAGTATGACTTACTACCAAGTGTCTTTATACCTGTATCATTGTACATATTAATACTACAACTCTACATACATCTGATTACCAGTATTATTCAGTAGTACTCATTTGTATATATAGTCCTACAGTAGCTTACCTCGACTTAATTGTTAGAAAAAATAAGATAAGATTAAAGACAAAGGAATAACACTACATCATCACTAGTTAACAATGATTATGCTTCCAATAATTACAAGTTATTTTGATTCATTTATTTTGATTTATTTCACATCAACATTATTACGGGGGCGACATTTGATTTATTTCACATTTCAACATTATTACGGGGGAGACAGTGACAGTGGTAGAGCAGTCGTCTGGCAATCCGGAGGTTCCTGGTTTGATTCCCGCTCCTCCCGGGCAGTGATGGGTCAAATGTGAGTAACAAATTGTAAAGCGCTTTGGATAAAAGCCATTACCTTCAAGGAAGATATACATGCCGACATTGGATTTTGTAAAGGCCAACGAACGTGAGATTACTATTCAAAGAATGGCTTAATCAATAATTGTATATATTCTTCTCTCTGCGAGGGTTTAGACCTGTATAAGGGCGATATACATTATGTCGGTGTAATTTATACCTGAAAAGCCAAACGATGGAAGATTGACAATCAAAGATGTTACTATGTGTATGTTTTATATTTTATTATTTATATATGTGGACATTTTGCTTAAGTCAGTGTGGTTTTTTTTTCTTTCTTTTTTTCATTTTTGAGTATTAAAATTAAAAAAGCATAATCCGTGCCTGGGAAGGCGGGCTGTCGTCGGTAGAATAATCTGGTATGCAGGTCCACTCGCTCGTCGGCTCTGGGGCTCCTCGGGTGCAGCCTCACATGGGGTCGGCCACCCTGGATAAGCAGCCAGTTCTCTGCCCGAAACGATGGGGTACTGACTACGATAGTATTCTCACCGCACGAAGCACTACATATGAATAGATAAATAAATAAATATATATATTCGGTTTAATCTGGCCCTTCACAACATGTTGTGATGTATGTCTATAAATGTTTAATAAACATTTAAGTTTAAAAAAAAAAAAAACCATTACCTTACAAAAACTTAAAATTTCTTTTTAGAGTTTATGTAATTATGGACATAATTCTTTACATCTCTCCATTCACGATTGTGGAGTGCAGGCTCAGCTTCCAAGCAATTAACGCAGAGGTCTTTGCCGGGAACCTTCCGTAGTGCGATGTAGGTTGATAGCTGCTTCCACACTGCTTTTCTTTCGTCAGTTGTCCATGGTCGCTTTTGAGCTTAAGCAAGAAAAAAAGGAAAAGGGATCACATGTGGACAGGAAAAGCCTGGGCCCTCATTTATCAATGTTGCGTACGCACAGATATGTGCGTAACCTGTGCGTACGATCATTTCTAAGCAAAGTGTGGGACTTATCAATTTGAACGTGTGCTTGACATTGTGCGTATGAATTCAGCCTGGTTCATAGCGTTATTATAGGAATACTTCTCGCGGTGTGCGCTCAGATGTTTTCAGAGATATAGGGCAGTCTATTTGCAGAGAGAGAACATAATAATATTAAGTAGAGTTCGCTACCCGAGACACATTCTCCTTGATTTGTACCGCAATTTGAGACCCACATTGGAGCGTGAAGCAAAACGCACTTCTCTCAACATCTCCTGGACGCGTGAATATTAAAGGCAACCAACTTGTGTTCGGCTTTTCTCTGATTGGCCGCGCCCCCCCGCCCCCACGCGCAGGCAAGCGCAGCCGTCCCACGTCCCAAATGAAATCCAAAGAGCAAGCGCGGCAGCGCGGGCAACCAACTTGTGTAGTGTTGGGCTGCTGTTCCAACGCACTTGTGTTGGGCTGCGGTAGCAGTGGAGCGCTGCTGACTGATTATTATGTTTCGCGTTTTTATACAGTTATGAAATAATAAACACTGTTAGGACTCGCAATAATAAACACTGTTACGACTGTCTGACTCTTAATAATAAACACTGTTAGGACTATCTGACTCTTACTAATAAACACTGTGTTAGGACTATAAACACTGTTAGGACTATCTGACTCTTAATAATAAACACTGTTACAGTGTTAGGACTATCTCGAGTCACTACTGTAACTAGAAACTCTGGGTGTCACTGTACATCAGTAACGTTATTTCGCGATATTTTAGCCATATTAGACACATAGCCATAATTTAAGATATAGTTTATGGGTGGTGGCAGCTTACTAACAGTAGCGATTTTTATTGTTTTGTCATGACCAAACATAATCCCAACATAGATAGGAGGTGTACTACTGTATGTCAAATGTCGGTCATGTGGTGGAAGAGTTTAGCACAGTCGCACAACAGAACACCAGTGTTTCTAGTAGATATGTTTATACATATATATATACATACATATATGCGCATGCGCAGCCACTCTGCCGCGACTGCCGCGTCTCTCTTGTCTCTCTTGTCTCTCTTGCCGCAAGGCCGCGTGCTAGTGGATTGATTGATTGGCCGTGTGGCCAATCAGAGAAACGCTGAACGAAAAGCTGAACACAAGTTGGTTGCCTTTAATATTCACGCCTCCCGGACACACTCCTCAGGCACATAATACAAATTTGTTCACAGGTATGGCCATTATGGTAAGGTAATACAACAGGTAATCATATATTTTGTTTGTCTTTCATAAAGACACAGGGGTTATGAGGAAATTACCATTGCATAGTCTATTTTGGTAACAATTATATTGTGTTTGGTGAGAGAGAGAACTCACCACGCTGTGAGATTCTTTTCCGTTTCTTGCGTCTTGATGGGGAACAGATCGGTGTAGCACCTGTGGAAAGAAATTGGGAAAAGGGGTCAGTCAGTGTCTCCACATGTGGACAGGAGAAGCCTGGGATGGAACCGGCAACCCCGTCATCAGTGAACGACCCAGCCCATATGGTAGCTAGCTGATCAAATAATCCACACTACCAGGTAGCCTAACACACATGTTATACACACATTTGAAGTGTTTCACATACCATCCAGTTCATCAGAGGAGCTTGCGGCTAGCTCATCACTCTGCTTTGAATTAGGAGATTTTGATGTGCCTTGAATGGAAAGAAAATGAACGTGAAGTATACTTGGAGCCATTTTTCATTCATTTTTCTATCTTGAATGAGTTATTCCTAATCTGTAGTTGTGCAAATGTGAGAAAGAGAACACTCACCACCACGCTGTGAGATTCTTTTCCGTTTCTTGTGTCTTGATGGGGAACAGATCGGTGTAGCACCTGTGGAAAGAAATTGGGAAAAGGGGTCAGTCAGTGTCTCCACATGTGGACAGGAGAAGCCTGGGATGGAACCGGCAACCCCGTCATCAGTGAACGACCCAGCCCATATGGTAGCTAGCTGATCAAATAATCCACACTACCAGGTAGCCTAACACACATGTTATACACGCATTTGAAGTGTTTCACATACCATCCAGTTCATCAGAGGAGCTTGCGGCTAGCTCATCACTCTGCTTTGAATTAGGAGATTTTGATGTGCCTTGAATGGAAAGAAAATGAACGTGAAGTATACTTGGAGCCATTTTTCATTCATTTTTCTATCTTGAATGAGTTATTCCTAATCTGTAGTTGTGCAAATGTGAGAAAGAGAACACTCACCACCACGCTGTGAGATTCTTTTCCGTTTCTTGCGTCTTGATGGGGAACAGATCGGTGTAGCACCTGTGGAAAGAAATTGGGAAAAGGGGTCAGTCAGTGTCTCCACATGTGGACAGGAGAAGCCTGGGATGGAACCGGCAACCCCGTCATCAGTGAACGACCCAGCCCATATGGTAGCTAGCTGATCAAATAATCCACACTACCAGGTAGCCTAACACACATGTTATACACGCATTTGAAGTGTTTCACATACCATCCAGTTCATCAGAGGAGCTTGCGGCTAGCTCATCACTCTGCTTTGAATTAGGAGATTTTGATGTGCCTTGAATGGAAAGAAAATGAACGTGAAGTATACTTGGAGCCATTTTTCATTCATTTTTCTATCTTGAATGAGTTATTCCTAATCTGTAGTTGTGCAAATGTGAGAAAGAGAACACTCACCACCACGCTGTGAGATTCTTTTCCGTTTCTTGTGTCTTGATGGGGAACAGATCGGTGTAGCACCTGTGGAAAGAAATTGGGAAAAGGGGTCAGTCAGTGTCTCCACATGTGGACAGGAGAAGCCTGGGATGGAACCGGCAACCCCGTCATCAGTGAACGACCCAGCCCATATGGTAGCTAGCTGATCAAATAATCCACACTACCAGGTAGCCTAACACACATGTTATACACGCATTTGAAGTGTTTCACATACCATCCATTTCATCAGAGGAGCTTGCGGCTAGCTCATCACTCTGCTTTGAATTAGGAGATTTTGATGTGCCTTGAATGGAAAGAAAATGAACGTGAAGTATACTTGGAGCCATTTTTCATTCATTTTTCTATCTTGAATGAGTTATTCCTAATCTGTAGTTGTGCAAATGTGAGAAAGAGAACACTCACCACCACGCTGTGAGATTCTTTTCCGTTTCTTGTGTCTTGATGGGGAACAGATCGGTGTAGCACCTGTGGAAAGAAATTGGGAAAAGGGGTCAGTCAGTGTCTCCACATGTGGACAGGAGAAGCCTGGGATGGAACCGGCAACCCCGTCATCAGTGAACGACCCAGCCCATATGGTAGCTAGCTGATCAAATAATCCACACTACCAGGTAGCCTAACACACATGTTATACACGCATTTGAAGTGTTTCACATACCATCCAGTTCATCAGAGGAGCTTGCGGCTAGCTCATCACTCTGCTTTGAATTAGGAGATTTTGATGTGCCTTGAATGGAAAGAAAATGAACGTGAAGTATACTTGGAGCCATTTTTCATTCATTTTTCTATCTTGAATGAGTTATTCCTACTCTGTAGTTGTGCAAAATCTGTAGTTGTGCAAATGTAAAACAAATGTGGGAAAAATATTTAAAAAAATATCAATAGACATGGCGGCTAAGTGGCGCAGTGGGCAAGGTGCTTGCCACTAACGCAGAAGATGCTGGGTTCGAGCGTTCATACTAATACAATTGGCAGTATTAGGGGGTGGGAAAGCCGGTGGGTGGGAATGGGACGTTGTGGACAGCGACTCCTACAGGTCGGTTGGTGCGCCTGTACAGCATAATCAGGAAGTATCGGGGGCAGCGTGAGCCTCCCACGCGTTACTCCTCGCCACTGAGAGATCACGCTATGCAGGTGA
Source organism: Notolepis coatsorum (assembly GCF_963971535.1). Classification (NCBI taxonomy): domain Eukaryota; kingdom Metazoa; phylum Chordata; class Actinopteri; order Aulopiformes; family Paralepididae; genus Notolepis; species Notolepis coatsorum. The sequence continues at coordinate 11,190 of NW_028174642.1, forward strand.
AAAGATGCGACGGCTGCCTCCTCGTGTACCGGAGGGGACACGCGATGCAAGGCTTCGTCCACATTGCCACATTGCAGCCGACCAGTGTGAGGCATGGTCTAGCAACGTTCGAGAGAGGGGAGGGAAGAATTGGTTAATACGAAATTGGGATTGAAGAAAAATTGAAAAATGGGGAGAAAAAGTAGATACAAAAAAATATATATATCAATAGACATGTTTTTGCCTTTTTCTGTCTACTTGGTTGACTCAGCTCTTGATACAAGGATATGTACTATATATATATGACTATACTCCACATTTATTTTATTATTATTATGAAATGCTCACCCTCCATCCGCAAGTCAATGTCCTCCAACGATTTCCCCTTGTATGCATCCGTTCCTTGTTCCACTGCCAAAAGAACTTTACTTATCCGTGCCACCTGTATGGTGTTTTCTTGGAGGCGATAATAGTCCCTATGTACTCGGATGTCATGGCCCATGAATTTAGCAAGTTGCTCCAGCTCATGTTCTGCAAGATTCATCATTTGACACAGTGTTGCAACTTGTTTTCGGAGGCGTGTCGATGTTAGTGTTTCTGGGTACCGTGCACCACTTCCTGCAGCAAACTTCCTGAGGCAATCAGACCCTCTGATATATGTCAGAGAGTTTTGCTTTGCAAAGAGATAGGAGTTGCTTTGAAGTATGGCATTGTCCTCTCTGTGCTCAATGAGAACATCCAGACTTTTAGTCATGTCTTCTGTCAAGAGTACAGGCACTTTTCTTCCCCTTTTTCCTCTTATCTCAATCCTGGTGAACCGATTACTTAATGCTTGCTCCATTTTTGAGAGGCAGCCCAAGACATCTTCATTTGGTGGTTCACTGATTCTGTTCTTGTAAGTAGTCAGAGGCAATTTTGCTGCCTCACCTTGCCGCCTTCTATTGAAGAGGATGATCTGAGATAGCAGGCTTTCACCCAGTGTTCTATAAGCTTTGGGGTTGGGACCCTTGAGAATACTCACTTTAGCCTTCTCTTCCAAAGACTTCAAATGCATTTGAAGCTTCATAGTATCAGATGTCAGAGGGATCATTTGTTTTTTGTTCCATTTGTCTTCTTCCAGATTTCTCCGAGCACGACGTGACACATAAACGTCCCAGTCATTGTCCAGTAGTTTAATGTAGTTCTTAACACGGTTGGCTTCCACATCTCTTTCCTCCTGTGTGTATGTTCCAATCAAAATTTTTGATGCTAAAGACAAAGAATATCTCAGCTTGCTGGCAAGGGATGGCACGCCAAAACGATACTTTACTTCAGTGTATCCACAGGTTTTTTTGGCTGCACTCACACACAACTTGAATTTTGGTGGCACAAGGAGGTCTTTAAGGTATCTAGTGGTAGAATCAAGAGACTTAGCAGCAATGACTAATCTACCCAGCTCCCTCATTCTCTGACTTATGTGCCCGTCGATGGTTCGGTCATCCACATGCTTTTCTATCAGTCTTTCTCCAAATTCACAGATGAGCTCATCTGCTTTCACTACACTGGAGATGGGGTCTTGCTTCATTCTGCAGAGGATTTCTGCGCACCTCTCTGTTGGATTACCTGTTATAGGAAGGAGCTTTCTTGAATGAGCCTGTGCCCTATTTCTTTTTGTGGAGTTCTCTTTCTTGTCTGGTCTGTTGTGACAAACACGTTCATGCTTCCATAGATCATGTCTTCGGAAGAAAGCTAAACACATATTACATGGCAAGTACGCCGCTGCATCAGTGTTTTCAGATGGTTGACGGTATGTGACAATCTCCCCTTTTTTGTTCTGTAATACATCAACATTATGAAGGTAGTCACCTTTACTACGAAGGGTTTCAAAAATTATAAGCCGGGACTTGTGGCCTTTTGGAAGAGAGATTGCTCTGGCAACCTCAGTTTCTCCATTATGTTTCCTCTCCAAATGACGTGCAATTTTGGATTGAGGTTTCCTACAAAACACACAGTAGTGTTTTTTGTCCCATTGCCGTTTACCCCCACTTGTACAAGTCTTCACAGTCACTTTTGACACACCGTCCTCAACATCACTGTCATGAGCTCTATGGGCTCTCCCTTTGCTGATTTTTTTCTTTTCAGGTTGGCTTGCATCCTCTGAGTCTCCATCTTCTGATGCTTTGGATGGTATATGATCACTTCCAAAGTCTGTATCAACATTAGACTCGTCCTCAACATCACTGTCATGAGCTCTATGGGCTCTCTCTTTGCTGATTTTTTTCTTTTTAGGTTGGCTTGCATCCTCTGAGTCTCCATCTTCTGATGCTTTGGATGGTATATACTCACTTCCAAAGTCTGTATCAACATTAGACTCGTCCTCAACATCACTGTCATGAGCTCTATGGGCTCTCTCTTTGCTGATTTTTTTCTTTTCAGGTTGGCTTGCATCCTCTGAGTCTCCATCTTCTGATGCTTTGGATGGTATATGATCACTTCCAAAGTCTGTATCAACATTAGACTCGTCCTCAACATCACTGTCATGAGCTCTATGGGCTCTCTCTTTGCTGATTTTTTTCTTTTCAGGTTGGCTTGCATCCTCTGAGTCTCCATCTTCTGATGCTTTGGATGGTATATGATCACTTCCAAAGTCTGTATCAAGATTAAACTCGTCGTCACTTGGACTAATCTCCTGTGGCATTGGGGTACAGGATAAAGTGGGGTTGCCTTCCGCTCGACCACTGGTATTACGAACGAGTCCATCTCCATCTTCCCCATTCTTAGGCTCCCTGTAACAGGATTCAGCCACAGACGAGGGTCTCACACTGCAGAGGAATAGAAAGGGAGAGAGGAGGGGGGAGAGAGACAGGAGGGGGGAGAGAGAGAGAGAGAGAGAAAATTCATAATTCTGTACTGGAAGGAATTAAACCAGGCAATGTACAACAGGATACAGAAACGTACCTTGGCTGGGACACGGCAGGCGGCGCCACTCCGGCAGCTGCAATCTGTGGCATTGGGGTACAGGATAAAGTGGGGTTGCCTTCCGCTCGACCACTGGTATTACGAACGAGTCCATCTCCATCTTCCCCATTCTTAGGCTCCCTGTAACAGGATTCAGCCACAGACGAGGGTCTCACACTGCAGAGGAATAGAAAGGGAGAGAGGAGGGGGGAGAGAGACAGGAGGGGGGAGAGAGAGAGAGAGAGAAAATTCATAATTCTGTACTGGAAGGAATTAAACCAGGCAATGTACAACAGGATACAGAAACGTACCTTGGCTGGGACACGGCAGGCGGCGCCACTCCGGCAGCTGCAATCTGTGGCATTGGGGTACAGGATAAAGTGGGGTTGCCTTCCGCTCGACCACTGGTATTACGAACGAGTCCATCTCCATCTTCCCCATTCTTAGGCTCCCTGTAACAGGATTCAGCCACAGACGAGGGTCTCACACTGCAGAGGAATAGAAAGGGAGAGAGGAGGGGGAGAGAGAGAGAGAGAGAGAAAATTCATAATTCTGTACTGGAAGGAATTAAACCAGGCAATGTACAACAGGATACAGAAACGTACCTTGGCTGGGACACGGCAGACGGCGCCACTCCGGCAGCTGCAATCTGTGGCATTGGGGTACAGGATAAAGTGGGGTTGCCTTCCGCTCGACCACTGGTATTACGAACGAGTCCATCTCCATCTTCCCCATTCTTAGGCTCCCTGTAACAGGATTCAGCCACAGACGAGGGTCTCACACTGCAGAGGAATAGAAAGGGAGAGAGGAGGGGGGAGAGAGACAGGAGGGGGGAGAGAGAGAGAGAGAGAAAATTCATAATTCTGTACTGGAAGGAATTAAACCAGGCAATGTACAACAGGATACAGAAACGTACCTTGGCTGGGACACGGCAGGCGGCGCCACTCCGGCAGCTGCAATCTGTGGCATTGGGGTACAGGATAAAGTGGGGTTGCCTTCCGCTCGACCACTGGTATTACGAACGAGTCCATCTCCATCTTCCCCATTCTTAGGCTCCCTGTAACAGGATTCAGCCACAGACGAGGGTCTCACACTGCAGAGGAATAGAAATGGAGAGAGGAGGGGGAGAGAGAGAGAGAGAGAGAAAATTCATAATTCTGTACTGGAAGGAATTAAACCAGGCAATGTACAACAGGATACAGAAACGTACCTTGGCTGGGACACGGCAGACGGCGCCACTCCGGCAGCTGCAATCTGTGGCATTGGGGTACAGGATAAAGTGGGGTTGCCTTCCGCTCGACCACTGGTATTACGAACGAGTCCATCTCCATCTTCCCCATTCTTAGGCTCCCTGTAACAGGATTCAGCCACAGACGAGGGTCTCACACTGCAGAGGAATAGAAAGGGAGAGAGGAGGGGGGAGAGAGACAGGAGGGGGGAGAGAGAGAGAGAGAGAAAATTCATAATTCTGTACTGGAAGGAATTAAACCAGGCAATGTACAACAGGATACAGAAACGTACCTTGGCTGGGACACGGCAGGCGGCGCCACTCCGGCAGCTGCAATCTGTGGCATTGGGGTACAGGATAAAGTGGGGTTGCCTTCCGCTCGACCACTGGTATTACGAACGAGTCCATCTCCATCTTCCCCATTCTTAGGCTCCCTGTAACAGGATTCAGCCACAGACGAGGGTCTCACACTGCAGAGGAATAGAAAGGGAGAGAGGAGGGGGAGAGAGACAGGAGGGGGGAGAGAGAGAGAGAGAGAGAGAAAATTCATAATTCTGTACTGGAAGGAATTAAACCAGGCAATGTACAACAGGATACAGAAACGTACCTTGGCTGGGACACGGCAGGCGGCGCCACTCCGGCAGCTGCAATCTGTGGCATTGGGGTACAGGATAAAGTGGGGTTGCCTTCCGCTCGACCACTGGTATTACGAACGAGTCCATCTCCATCTTCCCCATTCTTAGGCTCCCTGTAACAGGATTCAGCCACAGACGAGGGAGAGAGGAGGGGGGAGAGAGAGAGAGAGAGAAAATTCATAATTCTGTACTGGAAGGAATTAAACCAGGCAATGTACAACAGGATACAGAAACGTACCTTGGCTGGGACACGGCAGACGGCGCCACTCCGGCAGTTGCAATCTGTGGCATTGGGGTACAGGATAAAGTGGGGTTGCCTTCCGCTCGACCACTGGTATTACGAACAAGTCCATCTCCATCTTCCCCATTCTTAGGCTCCCTGTAACAGGATTCAGCCACAGACGAGGGTCTCACACTGCAGAGGAATAGAAAGGGAGAGAGGAGGGGGGAGAGAGACAGGAGGGGGGAGAGAGAGAGAGAGAGAAAATTCATAATTCTGTACTGGAAGGAATTAAACCAGGCAATGTACAACAGGATACAGAAACGTACCTTGGCTGGGACACGGCAGACGGCGCCACTCTGGCAGCTGCAATCTGTGGCATTGGGGTACAGGATAAAGTACAACATACAAAGTTCACACCACACGCTTTGGCGTTTTTTGCATGGCATTTTTCCGATATAGAAAATTGCTACACTGATATTGATTTTAATGAACTTAATTCAGAATTTAAGCATTTTATCCAAATAATATCAACTGAAACAAGATACCTGTGCCGCTCTAAATTAATTCAACTGACCTCTCGCCAGGGCCACCCAGTCCCTCCATAATCATACGTGATCTCTTCTCCAGGACCAATGTCCTTAAGTGCAAACAGGAATAGGTGTGGCTCTCCCTGAATGCAAATAAACTTCATTCTGCAGCTTGGATGCTTGTGATCATCATTTACAAGCCGCCCAAAAGATCCATCCTCTTTAGTTGCGTCAATACTTTGAATAAAACATTAGACAAGTAGGTTAGATTAGTAGTAGATTAGATGGTAGGTGGATGGTTTGAGACTGAGTCAGTGAAAAAAAAAGTACATGTTTTCATACAAAATTACCGTACTTTTCGCACTATAAGCCGCACCTGAATATAAGCCGCAGGTGTTTTAATGTTTAATTACCATATGTAAGGGTTCGTGCACAGAGGGGATTGTCGGGAAAGAGATGGCTGTTTGAGGAAGCTCCCATTTATTAACATTTTTGTTTAAACAGGAACGATAGCCAGTTAGCCAGCGCCAGGTACATATAGGTAGCAACGTTAGCTCTCATAACGATAGCCAGTTAGCAGCGCCAGGTACATATAGGTAGCAACGTTAGCTCTCATAACGATAGCCAGTTAGCCAGTGCTAGGCAGCACCTGCGAAATCGAGTGCCAAACTGATGATATCAGACGTTGATATCAGGAGCTATCAGTAGCTAGATAACATTAGACAACGCCTCATGTATAAATAAACTAAAGTGAATAGTTTGTTGACTGGGTCATTTTGTTTAATGCTTCAGTTATGTTGAAAGAGGAGCCCTGAGCTGCTCTTACACTAGACTCTTGCCGTAATGGTTTGTTGACGTGGTTATGTGAGGGGGAGGAGGAGGGGCAAGGCGTGCACTGCTGCAGCAGATTTAGGAGTCTGATCTGACGGTCACAGAGCTGAGGGAGTGCGCCCAGTTAGCTGTACAATTCCATAGATTAGCTGCACCGTTATATAAGCCGCAGGGTCGAAAAATGGGGGAAAAAGCCGCGGCTTATAGTCCGAAAAGTACGGTATTCATATAGCTAGGGCCATCAGAGATGATGCAGGCTACCTGCAGATCTAAGCATAAAACAGCCAACTTACCACCATTCTACCCCTTTCCAGGGGAAGTAAAATAAGAATACTGGGTTTTTGCAGATCTTTCTTCTCCTCTCAGATTCTTCTAAGTGAACAACCTCGCCCCTGTATTCCACCACAAAGTCACCTTTTCTGATTGTACCAGAACAGAACACACCCCGACCTATGAAAGAGAGAGATGGGTGTTACAAATTAAGCAACAATGCATTTCTGAATAAAATCACCAAAATATGTCCTATTTGAGTAATCTTGGTGTCAAATCATACATTTTTCACTATGTAGAATCTGAATCTGGACCCATGGACTAACTCACTGGCTTCCTTGTACCATAGATTAACATGTTTTACTTTTGTGATATTTGAATGAATTGAAGAATATTTTTGTTGACCACTTGAAAAGATTGTAATAAAAACATTGTTCCGTTTTCTTTTGTCTGAACTGCATTGTGTAACATTTTAAATAGACTTTTAACTACTCTCATCATTTGGGGCGACCATTTGTCATGCGGGGTAACCAATGATTGTCAATAACTGTACTAAATTCAAAATAGAATATCCATCAGTTTTGGCTCAAATATTAATCACTGGTATACTATGCTTAAGTGGATACTATCTGTACACATTTTAAATCAGTTTTATGGGTTTTAGAGCATATATGGGTATTGTAACTGCATTACGAGGGAGACACTGCCATTATAGAATAAACTTGTGAAATCATGGTTTACAAAAGATTTAAGGGCACACAAGCCTGTCTTTCTTAAGATGTATATTTAATTACTGATACCTGTTAAAATATTAGTAATGTTAAGGAAATATATAAATTTTGAGATAAATTACGGTCGCCCCAAATGACTTTTATTAAGGCCATGTCCTATTAATTCAACTTTAAAAACATTAAAATCTCTTAATTAGTTTTTTTTGCATAAATGCATGTATACACTACATTCCAAATGTTTGAAAAATGGCCAAATATATCCTTATTTTTTGTATTTTAAAATTGGCCTATTGAAAAGTCTTATCCGTCAATGACCCACACACTGTAAGGGAACGTCAGGCTATTGTCCCCCCCCCCCCACTTAGTAGGTACAGTATAAACTACAGTATGTGTGTAGTAGGTACAGTATACACTACAGTATGTGTGTAGTAGGTACAGTATACACTACAGTATATGTGTAGTAGGTACAGTATAAACTACAGTATGTGTGTAGTAGGTACAGTATGTGTGTAGTAGGTACAGTATACACCTCAGTATGTGTGTAGTAGGTACAGTATACACTACAGTATGTGTGTAGTAGGTACAGTATACACTACAGTATGTGTGTAGTAGGTACAGTATACACTACAGTATATGTGTAGTAGGTACAGTATAAACTACAGTATGTGTGTAGTAGGTACAGTATACACTACATTATGTGTGTAGTAGGTACAGTATAAACTACAGTATGTGTGTAGTAGGTACAGTATAAACTACAGTATGTGTGTAGTAGGTACAGTATAAACTACAGTATGTGTGTAGTAGGTACAGTATACACTACAGTATGTGTGTAGTAGGTACAGTATAAACTACAGTATGTGTGTAGTAGGTACAGTATACACTACAGTATGTGTGTAGTAGGTACAGTATAAACTACAGTATGTGTGTAGTAGGTACAGTATAAACCTCAGTATGTGTGTAGTAGGTACAGTATACACTACAGTATGTGGGTTGTAGTAGGTACAGTATAAACTACAGTATGTGTGTAGTAGGTACAGTATACACTACAGTATGTGTGTAGTAGGTACAGTATACACTACAGTATGTGTGTAGTATGTACAGTATAAACTACAGTATGTGTGTAGTAGGTACAGTATAAACTACAGTATGTGGGTTGTAGTAGGTACAGTATAAACTACAGTATGTGTGTAGTAGGTACAGTATGTGTGTAGTAGGTACAGTATACACCTCAGTATGTGTGTAGTAGGTACAGTATACACTACAGTATGTGTGTAGTAGGTACAGTATAAACTACAGTATGTGTGTAGTAGGTACAGTATACACTACAGTATGTGTGTAGTAGGTACAGTATACACTACAGTATGTGTGTAGTAGGTACAGTATACACTACAGTATATGTGTAGTAGGTACAGTATAAACTACAGTATGTGTGTAGTAGGTACAGTATGTGTGTAGTAGGTACAGTATACACCTCAGTATGTGTGTAGTAGGTACAGTATACACTACAGTATGTGTGTAGTAGGTACAGTATAAACTACAGTATGTGTGTAGTAGGTACAGTATACACTACAGTATGTGTGTAGTAGGTACAGTATACACTACAGTATGTGTGTAGTAGGTACAGTATGTGTGTAGTAGGTACAGTATACACCTCAGTATGTGTGTAGTAGGTACAGTATACACTACAGTATGTGTGTAGTAGGTACAGTATAAACTACAGTATGTGTGTAGTAGGTACAGTATAAACTACAGTATGTGTGTAGTAGGTACAGTATAAACTACAGTATGTGTGTAGTAGGTACAGTATAAACTACAGTATGTGTGTAGTAGGTACAGTATAAACTACAGTATGTGTGTAGTAGGTACAGTATAAACTACAGTATGTGTGTAGTAGGTACAGTATACACTACAGTATGTGTGTAGTAGGTACAGTATAAACTACAGTATGTGTGTAGTAGGTACAGTATAAACTACAGTATGTGTGTAGTAGGTACAGTATAAACTACAGTATGTGTGTAGTAGGTACAGTATACACTACAGTATGTGTGTAGTAGGTACAGTATAAACTACAGTATATGTGTAGTAGGTACAGTATAAACTACAGTATGTGTGTAGTAGGTACAGTATAAACCTCAGTATGTGTGTAGTAGGTACAGTATACACTACATTATGTGTGTAGTAGGTACAGTATAAACTACAGTATGTGTGTAGTAGGTACAGTATAAACCTCAGTATGTGTGTAGTAGGTACAGTATACACTACAGTATGTGGGTTGTAGTAGGTACAGTATAAACTACAGTATGTGTGTAGTAGGTACAGTATACACTACAGTATGTGTGTAGTAGGTACAGTATACACTACAGTATGTGTGTAGTATGTACAGTATAAACTACAGTATGTGTGTAGTAGGTACAGTATAAACTACAGTATGTGGGTTGTAGTAGGTACAGTATAAACTACAGTATGTGTGTAGTAGGTACAGTATGTGTGTAGTAGGTACAGTATACACCTCAGTATGTGTGTAGTAGGTACAGTATACACTACAGTATGTGTGTAGTAGGTACAGTATAAACTACAGTATGTGTGTAGTAGGTACAGTATACACTACAGTATGTGTGTAGTAGGTACAGTATACACTACAGTATGTGTGTAGTAGGTACAGTATACACTACAGTATATGTGTAGTAGGTACAGTATAAACTACAGTATGTGTGTAGTAGGTACAGTATGTGTGTAGTAGGTACAGTATACACCTCAGTATGTGTGTAGTAGGTACAGTATACACTACAGTATGTGTGTAGTAGGTACAGTATAAACTACAGTATGTGTGTAGTAGGTACAGTATACACTACAGTATGTGTGTAGTAGGTACAGTATACACTACAGTATGTGTGTAGTAGGTACAGTATACACTACAGTATATGTGTAGTAGGTACAGTATAAACTACAGTATGTGTGTAGTAGGTACAGTATAAACTACAGTATGTGTGTAGTAGGTACAGTATAAACTACAGTATGTGTGTAGTAGGTACAGTATACACTACAGTATGTGTGTAGTAGGTACAGTATAAACTACAGTATGTGTGTAGTAGGTACAGTATAAACTACAGTATGTGTGTAGTAGGTACAGTATAAACTACAGTATGTGTGTAGTAGGTACAGTATACACTACAGTATGTGTGTAGTAGGTACAGTATACACTACAGTATGTGTGTAGTAGGTACAGTATAAACTACAGTATATGTGTAGTAGGTACAGTATAAACTACAGTATGTGTGTAGTAGGTACAGTATAAACCTCAGTATGTGTGTAGTAGGTACAGTATACACTACATTATGTGTGTAGTAGGTACAGTATAAACTACAGTATGTGTGTAGTAGGTACAGTATAAACTACAGTATGTGTGTAGTAGGTACAGTATACACTACAGTATGTGTGTAGTAGGTACAGTATAAACTACAGTATGTGTGTAGTAGGTACAGTATAAACTACAGTATGTGTGTAGTAGGTACAGTATACACTACAGTATGTGTGTAGTAGGTACAGTATAAACTACAGTATGTGTGTAGTAGGTACAGTATAAACCTCAGTATGTGTGTAGTAGGTACAGTATACACTACAGTATGTGGGTTGTAGTAGGTACAGTATAAACTACAGTATGTGTGTAGTAGGTACAGTATACACTACAGTATGTGTGTAGTAGGTACAGTATACACTACAGTATGTGTGTAGTATGTACAGTATAAACTACAGTATGTGTGTAGTAGGTACAGTATAAACTACAGTATGTGGGTTGTAGTAGGTACAGTATAAACTACAGTATGTGTGTAGTAGGTACAGTATGTGTGTAGTAGGTACAGTATACACCTCAGTATGTGTGTAGTAGGTACAGTATACACTACAGTATGTGTGTAGTAGGTACAGTATAAACTACAGTATGTGTGTAGTAGGTACAGTATACACTACAGTATGTGTGTAGTAGGTACAGTATACACTACAGTATGTGTGTAGTAGGTACAGTATACACTACAGTATATGTGTAGTAGGTACAGTATAAACTACAGTATGTGTGTAGTAGGTACAGTATGTGTGTAGTAGGTACAGTATACACCTCAGTATGTGTGTAGTAGGTACAGTATACACTACAGTATGTGTGTAGTAGGTACAGTATAAACTACAGTATGTGTGTAGTAGGTACAGTATACACTACAGTATGTGTGTAGTAGGTACAGTATACACTACAGTATGTGTGTAGTAGGTACAGTATGTGTGTAGTAGGTACAGTATACACCTCAGTATGTGTGTAGTAGGTACAGTATACACTACAGTATGTGTGTAGTAGGTACAGTATAAACTACAGTATGTGTGTAGTAGGTACAGTATAAACTACAGTATGTGTGTAGTAGGTACAGTATAAACTACAGTATGTGTGTAGTAGGTACAGTATAAACTACAGTATGTGTGTAGTAGGTACAGTATAAACTACAGTATGTGTGTAGTAGGTACAGTATAAACTACAGTATGTGTGTAGTAGGTACAGTATACACTACAGTATGTGTGTAGTAGGTACAGTATAAACTACAGTATGTGTGTAGTAGGTACAGTATAAACTACAGTATGTGTGTAGTAGGTACAGTATAAACTACAGTATGTGTGTAGTAGGTACAGTATACACTACAGTATGTGTGTAGTAGGTACAGTAGGTACAGTATAAACTACAGTATGTGTGTAGTAGGTACAGTATAAACTACAGTATGTGTGTAGTAGATACAGTATAAACTACAGTATGTGTGTAGTATGTACAGTATAAACTACAGTATGTGTGTAGTAGGTACAGTATAAACTACAGTATGTGGGTTGTAGTATGTACAGTATAAACTACAGTATGTGTGTAGTAGGTACAGTATGTGTGTAGTAGGTACAGTATACACCTCAGTATGTGTGTAGTAGGTACAGTATACACTACAGTATGTGTGTAGTAGGTACAGTATAAACTACAGTATGTGTGTAGTAGGTACAGTATACACTACAGTATGTGTGTAGTAGGTACAGTATACACTACAGTATGTGTGTAGTAGGTACAGTATACACTACAGTATATGTGTAGTAGGTACAGTATAAACTACAGTATGTGTGTAGTAGGTACAGTATGTGTGTAGTAGGTACAGTATACACCTCAGTATGTGTGTAGTAGGTACAGTATACACTACAGTATGTGTGTAGTAGGTACAGTATAAACTACAGTATGTGTGTAGTAGGTACAGTATACACTACAGTATGTGTGTAGTAGGTACAGTATACACTACAGTATGTGTGTAGTAGGTACAGTATACACTACAGTATATGTGTAGTAGGTACAGTATAAACTACAGTATGTGTGTAGTAGGTACAGTATACACTACATTATGTGTGTAGTAGGTACAGTATAAACTACAGTATGTGTGTAGTAGGTACAGTATAAACTACAGTATGTGTGTAGTAGGTACAGTATAAACTACAGTATGTGTGTAGTAGGTACAGTATACACTACAGTATGTGTGTAGTAGGTACAGTATAAACTACAGTATGTGTGTAGTAGGTACAGTATAAACTACAGTATGTGGGTTGTAGTAGGTACAGTATAAACTACAGTATGTGTGTAGTAGGTACAGTATGTGTGTAGTAGGTACAGTATACACCTCAGTATGTGTGTAGTAGGTACAGTATACACTACAGTATGTGTGTAGTAGGTACAGTATAAACTACAGTATGTGTGTAGTAGGTACAGTATACACTACAGTATGTGTGTAGTAGGTACAGTATACACTACAGTATGTGTGTAGTAGGTACAGTATACACTACAGTATATGTGTAGTAGGTACAGTATAAACTACAGTATGTGTGTAGTAGGTACAGTATGTGTGTAGTAGGTACAGTATACACCTCAGTATGTGTGTAGTAGGTACAGTATACACTACAGTATGTGTGTAGTAGGTACAGTATAAACTACAGTATGTGTGTAGTAGGTACAGTATACACTACAGTATGTGTGTAGTAGGTACAGTATACACTACAGTATGTGTGTAGTAGGTACAGTATACACTACAGTATATGTGTAGTAGGTACAGTATAAACTACAGTATGTGTGTAGTAGGTACAGTATGTGTGTAGTAGGTACAGTATACACCTCAGTATGTGTGTAGTAGGTACAGTATACACTACAGTATGTGTGTAGTAGGTACAGTATAAACTACAGTATGTGTGTAGTAGGTACAGTATACACTACAGTATGTGTGTAGTAGGTACAGTATACACTACAGTATGTGTGTAGTAGGTACAGTATACACTACAGTATATGTGTAGTAGGTACAGTATAAACTACAGTATGTGTGTAGTAGGTACAGTATAAACTACAGTATGTGTGTAGTAGGTACAGTAGGTACAGTATAAACTACAGTATGTGTGTAGTAGATACAGTATAAACTACAGTATGTGTGTAGTAGGTACAGTATTAACTACAGTATGTGTGTAGTAGGTACAGTATAAACTACAGTATGTGTGTAGTAGGTACAGTATACACTACAGTATGTGTGTAGTAGGTACAGTATACACTACAGTATGTGTGTAGTAGGTACAGTATAAACTACAGTATGTGTGTAGTAGGTACAGTATAAACCTCAGTATGTGTGTAGTAGGTACAGTATACACTACAGTATGTGGGTTGTAGTAGGTACAGTATAAACTACAGTATGTGTGTAGTAGGTACAGTATACACTACAGTATGTGTGTAGTAGGTACAGTATAAACTACAGTATGTGTGTAGTAGGTACAGTATAAACTACATTATGCAGGTTGTAGTAGGTACAGTATAAACTCCAGTATGTGGGTTATAGTAGGTACAGTATAAACTACAGTATGTGGGTTATAGTAGGTACAGTATAAACTGCAGTATGCAGGTTGTAGTAGGTACAGTATACACTACAGTATGTGGGTTATAGTAGGTACAGTATAAACTACAGTATGTGGGTTATAGTAGGTACAGTAATGTTAAGGAAATATATTAATTTTGAGATAAATTACGGTCGCCCCAAATGACTTTTATTAAAGTGGAAATGAAGCAGTGCGATAAATACATATTCATAGCATCACATTAGTATTTAGATAAGCCACAGAAGAAGTCACGTTATAAAAATAAGCAGTTTCTAAGAAAAAACTATTTGTTGTGTACATTTCTGAAGCATTTAGCATTATGGGCGCGGCCATTTTGTTGCTGACGTCATGCCACTGGTTGGGTTTATACACTGCTGGTTAGCTGCCTATAGTGAATGGGTCAGTCAGTAAATAAAATGTTGCCTACAAAACAACGGGACCGCGGTGGTTCTGTTTGTATTGCTCCTGGCTGTTCAAACTAATTTTACCATGTGAGAGAGAGGAAAGTTGGTTAATTTCCACAAACTACCAGTGAAAAAAACAGTGTTGTTGACATGTTGGCTCGGGCTGGCTGCACTCAGGCGGCGTGATCAGCCTGTTGGACAGGGAATGAAGATCTGCAGAGAACACTTCATTGCCTCGGATTATGTTGTTGGGGGTGGAAGGTTTGTCCAGAAGACCACTAATCAGCTGAAGCCGGACGCGGTTCCCTCGGTCTTCGACAGACAGACCGGCGTTAGCTCTCGGGAGCGATCGCTAGCTAGTTGGCACCAGCCGGGGACCGGCGTTAGCTCTCGGGAGCGATGGCTAGCTAGTTGGCACCAGCCGGGGACCGGCGTTAGCTCTCGGGAGCGATGGCTAGCTAGTTAGCACCAGCCGGCGACCGGCGTTAGCAACCGGAGCGTCGCGGAGCATTCAGCCTGCTGGCTACCTAGACCCACTTCAACCAGCGTCGCGGAGCATTCAGCCTGCTGGCTACACAGCTTGTCGGTGTGCTGGAGCCTGGAGCCAGCTACCGTTAGCTTGCAGAGGCTCCAGCACACCGACAAGCTGTGTAGCCAGCTACCGTTAGCTTGCAGAGGCTCCAGCACACCGACAAGCTGTGTAGCCAGCTACCGTTAGCTTGCAGAGGCTCCAGCACACCGACAAGCTGTGTAGCCAGCAGGCTGAATGCTCCGCGACGCTGGTTGAAGTGGGTCTAGGTAGCCAGCAGGCTGAATGCTCCGCGACGCTCCGGTTGCTAACGCCGGTCGCCGGCTGGTGCTAACTAGCTAGCCATCGCTCCCGAGAGCTAACGCCGGTCCCCGGCTGGTGCCAACTAGCTAGCGATCGCTCCCGAGAGCTAATGCCGGTCTGTCTGTCGAAGACCGAGGGAACCGCGTCCGGCTTCAGCTGATTAGTGGTCTTCTGGACAAACATCCCACCCCAACAACATAATCCGAGGCAATGAAGTGTTCTCTGCAGATCCTCCTTCCCTGTCCAACAGGCTGGTCGCGCCGCCTGAGTGCAGCCAGCCCGAGCCAACATGTCAACAACTGTTTTTTTCACTGGTAGTTTGTGGAAATTAACCAACTTTCCTCTCTCTCACATGGTAAAATTAGTTTGAACAGCCAGGAGCAATACAAACAGAACCACCGTGGTCCCGTTGTTTTGTAGGCAACATTTTATTTGCTGACTGACCCATTCACTATAGGCAGCTAACCAGAGTGTATACACCCAACCAGCGGTATGACGTCAGCCATGACGTCAGCAACAAAATGGCGGCGCCCATGTTGAAAACAGGGATATTATATTTGATTTTTCAGACAAATAAGATAGATTTCACATTTGATTATAGAACCCTGTCTTACACAAGGTACACAACAAACAAACTAGGATCACATTGCTCACTGCTTCATTTCCACTTTAAGGCCATGTCCTATTAATTCAACTTTAAAAACATTAAAATCTCTTAATTAGTTTTTTTTGCATAAATGCATGTATACACTACATTCCAAATGTTTGAAAAATGGCCAAATATATCCTTATTTTTTGTATTTTAAAATTGGCCTATTGAAAAGTCTTATCCGTCAATGACCCACACACTGTAAGGGAACGTCAGGCTATTGTCCCCCCCCCACTTCCAGTGATGGAGCTAAGCTACGCTAACGGAGCGACTGTTCCCTAAGCTAAATGCACGCACAGAGACAAAAAAGGTATGTATCTTCTTGTTTAACTCCAGGGAAGATGTTAAATAAGCTAATTTCCCAAAATGTTGGAGTTTTCCTTTAAGGAAACCACAACATCAATTCTTCTTACCTTTGTCTGGGTGTATGTACTTGACATGTAAACAGGTAACCTTGTCAGTTTTAAACACAGCATGCGATGCAGCATCTTTTTTCGGGTCAATTCTTCTCGGCATTGTGTAATCTGCAAAGAATAATAGTCATACAGTCATAGTTGGTAAACATCTTATTTATAAAATGATACAATATTTATGATTCATACATTAGTGATATGTCCAGCACACATACTATAATACAACATATTAGGTACAAGCAAGCAGACATCAAGCCCCCCCCACCCACCCAACCCCACCCCGGGCGGGCCATACTTTTTTTTTTGGAAAGTCAATCGAGTGGGGTGTCTAAAATGTGTTTTTTTGTGGGGAATACAAATATGGGATTATTTTTCTAATCGGATAACTCCTACCTACATTGTTTTGGATTTCAAAATGGCCGATTTGACCATTTTTCACCCCTTGGCCATACATGGATGCCAACATGTATCTGAAGGAAATCCTAAATCCTTGTGTGCATTACAAATACAATTTATTATTGTTAGTATTATTATTATTGATCTTTGGAGTTGTATCCAGTTATATACAGTTCACTTGTTAATAAATTTGATGGCTTTGTCATAAATGATTTCCCATATATTTTTTATCTTTGCAAATTTGTAATACAAAATGGGTTCAAATGGTAAAATCAGCCATTTTGAAATCCAAAATTATGCAGGTTATATTTATCCTATCCCAAAAATTACCTCATATTTGAATTCCCCATTATGAAACACATCATTTAGACACCTTGCATGTTAGGATTTCCTTCAGATTCATGTTGGCATCCATGTATGGCCAAGGGGTGAAAAATGGTCAAATCGGCCATTTTGAAATCCAAAACAATGTAGGTAGGAGTTATCCGATTAGAAAAATAATCCCATATTTGAATTCCCCACAAGAAAACACATATTTTAGACACCCCACTCCATTGATTTTCCAAAAAAACCACCCCACCTACCCAACCTCCTGTATATACTCTTTTTTTCTGGACTATTTTTGTATCACAAACAGTACTGTATTTACAAATCTGGTATGTCATAAATGTATATATGTAGCAGTACTGTCTATCTGCATGTCATGTATGTCATATATGTCCTGATTAATTGAAAATGGGGGACCCTGATGTAAACAAGATGAAAGTCTTTCTCTGGTCTGCATCCCCTTAACAATTGTGTGTATTGAGTTGTACTGTATTGTACCCATTCTGCAATCTGTTAATAAAGTTTTCAATCAATCTATCAGGTATATAGTAATGTTACATTTGTGACATACGATATGCAAATATACAGTACTGTTTGTTAGCCATAGATCCTACTTGTTTTTAATGGGCCTACATTTTGAGAAATTAGCTGAGAGACAATAAGATATATACCAGTTTCCTCTCTGTGCGTTCAGTAGAAAGCTATCTGGCTGGATGTTAGCCTTAGCTTAGCACAATGAATGGAAGCGGACATGACCGGTTAGCCTAGGCATTGTCCAACTAACACCTCTGCCTAGGCTAACCGATCATGTCCGCTTCCATTCATTGTGCTAAGCTAAGGCTATATATAAAACACAAACACACACACACACACATTTCGGACCAGTATCTGAGCCACGAAGCCACGACTAAGTTAATATCAAGCCCTGAACCGACAACCAGAACAATATTAATTATATCATCAATGTACCTACCCACATTAGTCTCCTGTTCTCCGGGTAGAAGGCTAATTGGCTGCATGTATTAGCTAGCTAGCTACCTAGCTTAGCACAATGAATGGAAGCGGACAGTGCCTGTTAGCTTTCATGCATGCTTCATTACATTAATTGTGCTAAGCTAGGTAGCTAGCTAGCTAAGATACAAGCAGCCAGGTAGCCTTCGGAGAGAAAAGTGTCTCTCTGGAGAAGACGATACGATAATACCTCAAAATGTGGCCCGGGAGGGAGTTACAAACATGCACAAGCTGGCTGTATGCAATAGTTTCAAGTTTCTTTAAATTCAGTATGCAATACTTACATGTAAGTCCTTCTCATCAGATTAGTAGCAAGTGTTCTTCACCAAGGTGATTGTGGAGTGTAGCCGTAAACACGTAGAGCATTTTACTTAAAGCGATAGTGTACAGGTATTTTTAATTACCTACATAAAATATAAAATATTTATTAATGCTTTGTTTTATAAATCTATATTATTAATTATATTAACCCATTTACACCTAAAACGCCTGCTAATAATGCATTATACAGCCTGCATACATACACAAATGTTTTTATAATATACATCCCAGGTGTAATGGGTTAATGCTGATTTCAGAGCTGACAAACGAGGCAACCATCACCCCTCCCCCACACTGCAATGTTACACTCGCTTGTGGGGGAGGGGGCTGCAAGAATACACACAGTTCATTTTCTGATCTCAGTCTGAGAGACTGATTGATTGATTGATTGATTGATTGATTGATTGAAAATATTATTAATGTGAGACTTTCACTGTTATGTACATATAAACTAAGAAACAATATATTACTATATATATATATTAGTTTCCTGAATTTTATGTGTATATATGCAAATGAGGCACTTCCCACATTAAATATCACACATCTTGTCAAAAGAGGAGGGGTGGGTGGGGGACACTGTACAACTGTACAAACAAAACTGTACATTGGAATATTGACAAGACCATACTTGGTAATTTACTGTACATGGGTTTGTGTTAGGACATTTACAGGGGCCAGTTTCGAATTGCAATCTCCCTGTGTATCATTTATGTACAATAAAAATAGCAATGGTCCTAAAACATTGTGTTGTGTTTTGATGAATTTAAAATGGGGGACCCTGATGTAAACAAGACGAAAGTCTTTCTCTGGTCTGCATCCCCTTAACAATTGTGTGTATTGAGCTGTACTGTATTGTACCCATTCTGCAATCTGTTAATAACAATCAATCAATCAATATTTAACAGATTGCAGAATGGGTACAATACAGTACGGCTCAATACACACAATTGTAGCGCTTCCTGCTGGGGTCTTGGACTGGGCGCTCGACCACCTCCCTGGCCAGGCCGAAGTCAGTGACCAGGGCATCCCGGCCTTGCGACGTCACCCTGATCAGACAGTTCTGGAAGGTAGAGAATAAAATGGACAATAGTTGTTAATATTATTGTCAGCGATGATGAACAGGAAGTTTCAAGTTCAAGTTTCTTTATTAGTTGTCATACAAGAATACAGAATACTTTTATATGAAATGCTTTCCCTATTGTTAACATGTAGGAACAATTAGATCTGAAATTAGTTTAAAAACGGTTGCACTGTGGGGAAAATTTAAAAGTACAGTAGATTACAGTAGATTTCATTATCTGTTCTTATGCATGCATTTGAAAGATAATATATGTATATATTATATATATGTCCCACACAACCCCACCCAACCTCCTCCTATGCACAGTTTTTAACGTCAAATGTATATACTCCCTTTTCTGGACTCTTTTTGTATCACAAACAGTACTGTATTTGCAAATCTGGTATGTCATAAATGTATAGATGTAGCAGGACTGTCTATCTGTATGTCATATATGTCCTGATGAATTGAAAATGGGGGACCCTGATGTAAACAAGATGAAAGTCTTTCTCTGGTCTGCATCCCCTTAACAATTGTGTGTATTGAGCTGTACTGTATTACATCAATCAATCAAAACAAACACATTGCTGTGACTTGTTTTTAACATGGAAATTAGCTTACAGTCTTCTCCAGAAAAAGACAAGAAGATAGATACCAGTTTCCTCTCTGTGCGTTCAGTAGAAAGCTATCTGGCTGCACGTTAGCCTTAGCTTAGCACAATGAATGGAAGCGGACATGACCGGTTAGCCTAGGCATTGTCCAACTAACACCGCTCCCGAAGGCTAACTGGTCATGTTCGCTTCCATTCATTGTGCTAAGCTAAGGCTAACATGCAGCCAGATAGCTTTCTACTGAACGCACAGAGAGGAAACTGGTATCTATCTTCTTGTCTCTCTCTGGAGAAGACGATAATAAGCTAATATCCCAAAATGTTGGCGTGTTCTTTTAACTTGGCTAGTAAATCTGCAGTCTGCGAAACACGTTGCTAGTAACTTAAATGTGTTATATTAGCCTGGTAGCTACAGGCTAACGTCACGGTGACAATCCTTTTAGCAAACACATGAAACACTAGTGTTAATCTACTATAAACTAAACTGAAATTACACCGTTTATATCCAAATGACACAAGCTGTATGCAAGATAAGACTTACATTTCAAATTGGAGCGTGGGTTTATCATCAGATTAATAGAACCTCTTCCTCGAACATGCCGCCGACTGTGAAAGGGTTAATTCGGATTTTAGAGGAGTCGAGACACACAAAACGCCACAAACTACCCCTCCCCCACACTGCAACTAATGATAATGTTTTCAACCTGTGGGGGAGGGGTGCATGCAGCAGTAGGCTACACAATTTTGAGCTGAGCTGAGTCTTTGAGAGTGGCAGTAGATTGATTGATTGATTGAAAATTTTATTAAGGTGATACTTGGATAGATATCACTTAAACGTTCCCAGCTTGTTATGTACATATAAACTAAGAAAAAATATATTACAAGTTTTCTGAATTTGATGTTTATATATGCAAATGAGGCACTTCCCACATTAAATATGCACATATCATCCAATCCAATCCACTTTATTTATAAAGCACATTTAAAAACAACAAAGTTGACCAAAGTGCTGTACAAGTCCACAACATAAGATAAAACATAAAACATAAAACATTTTAATAAAAGCACACAATAAAAACAGTACAATGTGTCACATAAAAAGGCAGGTCTCTCAAAAACTGTTTAAAACACCGAAAGCCAGAGCAAATAGATGTGTCTTGAAGCGTGATTTGAACACCTGCAGAGTGGGGGCCTGCCTAACATGCAGTGGCAGCTCATTCCAGAGCGTTGGGGCTGCCACAGCAAAAGTACGGCCCCCCCATAGCTTCAGCCTGGACTTTGGAACGGCCTAGAGGAGCTGGTCAGAGGACCTGAGGGACCTTGGAGGAACATAAGGTTCCAGCAGGTCCGAGAGGTACCCCGGTGCCAAGCTGTCCAAACATGTTCCTCTGTCTCCTCCGTGTATAAACATGTTAGCTACAGCCAAAGGTCACACTTGTCTCCCAGTCACACAAGTCTCCAAGTCACACAAGTCTCCCAGTCACACAAGTCTCCCAGTCACACAAGTCTCCAAGTCACACAAGTCACACAAGTCTCCCAGTCACACAAGTCTCCCGAGTCTCCCAGTCACACAAGTCTCCCAGTCACACAAGTCTCCAAGTCATACAAGTCACACGAGTCTCCCAGTCACACAAGTCTCCAAGTCACACAAGTCTCCAAGTCATACAAGTCACACGAGTCTCCCAGTCACACAAGTCTCCAAGTCACACGAGTCTCCAAGTCACACAAGTCTCCAAGTCACACAAATCTCCCAGTCACACAAGTCTCCCAGTCATACAAGTCTCCCAGTCACACAAGTCTCCAGAGTCTCCCAGTCACACAAGTATCCAAGTCACACAAGTCTCCCAGTCACACAAGTCTCCAAGTCACACAAGTCACACAAGTCTCCCAGTCACACAAGTCTCCAAGTCACACAAGTCACACAAGTCACACGAGTCTCCCAGTCACACAAGTCTCCCAGTCACACAAGTCTCCCAGTCACACAAGTCTCCAAGTCACACAAATCGCCCAGTCACACAAGTCTCCCAGTCACACAAGTCTCCCAGTCACACAAGTCTCCCGAGTCTCCCAGTCACACAAGTCTCCAATTCACACAAGTCTCCCAGTCACACAAGTCTCCCAGTCACACAAGTCTCCAAGTCACACAAGTGTCCAAGTCACACAAGTCTCCCAGTCACACAAGTCTCTCAGTCACACAAGTCTCCAAGTCACACAAGTCACACAAGTCTCCCAGTCACACAAGTCTCCAAGTCACACAAGTCACACGAGTCTCCCAGTCACACAAGTCTCCCAGTCACACAAGTCTCCCAGTCACACAAGTCTCCAAGTCACACAAATCTTCCAGTCACACAAGTCTCCCAGTCACACAAGTCGCCCAGTCACACAAGTCTCCCGAGTCTCCCAGTCACACAAGTCTCCAAGTCACACAAGTCTCCCAGTCACACAAGTCTCCAAGTCACACAAGTCACATGAGTCTCCCAGTCACACACGTCTCCAAGTCACACAAGTCTCCCAGTCACACAAGTCTCCAAGTCATACAAGTCACACGAGTCTCCCAGTCACACAAGTCTCCAAGTCACACGAGTCTCCCAGTCACAAGTATCCTAGTCACACGAGTCTCCCAGTCACACAAGTCTCCCGAGTCTCCCAGTCACACAAGTCTCCAAGTCACATGAGTCTCTCAGTCACACAAGTGTCCAAGTCACACAAGTCTCCCAGTCACACAAGTCTCCCAGTCACACAAGTCTCCAAGTCACACAAGTCACACAAGTCTCCCAGTCACACAAGTCTCCAAGTCACACAAGTCACACGAGTCTCCCAGTCACACGAGTCTCCCAGTCACACAAGTCTCCCAGTCACACAAGTCTCCAAGTCACACAAGTCTCCCAGTCACACAAGTCGCTATAGTCTACATTACAGCGCTAGCCAGGGCTAACTCATGTTGTTAGTGGTAGCCTGTAGGAGCTATATAGTCTACATTACAGCGCTAGCCAGGGCTAACTCATGTTGTTAGTGGTAGCCTGTAGGAGCTATAGTCTACATTACAGAGCTAGCCAGGGCTAACTCATGTTGTTAGTGGTAGCCTGTAGGAGCTATGGTCTACATTACAGCGCTAGCCAGGGTTAACTCATGTTGTTAGTGGTAGCCTGTAGGAGCTATAGTCTACATTACAGCGCTAGCCAGGGTTAACTCATGTTGTTAGTGGTAGCCTGTAGGAGCTATAGTCTACATGGCGGCGCTAGCCAGGGCTAACTCATGTTGTTAGTGGTAGCCTGTAGGAGCTATAGTCTACATTACATGCTAGCCAGGGCTAACTCATGTTGTTAGTGGTAGCCAGTAGGAGCTCTATAGTCTACATGGCGGCGCTAGCCAGGGCTAACTCATGTTGTTAGTGGTAGCCTGTAGGAGCTCTATAGTATACATTACAGCGCTAGCCAGGGCTAACTCATGTTGTTAGTGGTAGCCTGTAGGAGCTATATAGAGTCTACATTACAGCACTAGCCAGGGCTAACTCATGTTGTTAGTGTTAGCCTGTAGGAGCTATATAGTCTACATTACGGCGCTAGCCAGGGCTAACTCATGTTGTTAGTGTTAGCCTGTAGGAGCTATATAGTCTACATTACAGCACTAGCCAGGGCTAACTCATGTTGTTAGTGGTAGCCTGTAGGACCTATAGAGTCTACTGCACCACAACATCGACAAAGCAACGGTGTTGCAAACACTCTGCCTTTATGCTTCTGCAACATCGACGCACAGCCTAATGTAACATTGTACCCGGTATGTAGCTAGGTTCCCTAGATAGATGACACTTCCCTTCTCAACCAACCCATTGATAACAAGCAGAAGTTGCTGTAGCATGTAGAGGCCTTTAGGCCTTCCCTGCTTTAAAACCTGGTGCGGGCATTTACCTTACCCAGTACCCAGTTTCCTGATGAATTGAAAATGGGGGACCCTGATGTAAACAAGACGAAAGTCTTTCTCTGGTCTGCATCCCCTTAACAATTGTGTGTATTGAGCTGTACTGTATTGTACCCATTCTGCAATCTGTTAATAAAGTTTTCAATCAATCAATCAATCAATCAATCAATCAATCAATCAATCAATCAATCAATCAATCAAACCTGTAAGGCCTCCCCCCCCAGACTGTCATCCAGCATACAGCCCAGGTACTTCACTGCTGTTCTTGCTGCTATAACCTCAGACCCTAATTCTACCTTGAGTTCAGGAGCCTTTTTTAAGTGAAGTGAGAGCCTATTGTCAGACAGCCAATTCCTAACCTTAGAGAGTTCCTCTCCTAGTATTCTTTGGAGTTTGATTGATTGATTGATTAATTGAAAACTTTATTAACAGATTGCAGAATGGGTACAGTACAGTACAGCTCAATACATACAATTGTTAAGGGGATACAGACCAGAGAAAGACTTTCGTCTTGTTTACATCAGGGTCCCCCATTTTCAATTCATCGTAACATATATGACATACATGACATACAGATAGACAGTACTGCTACATCTATATAAGATAAGATAAGATAAGATAAGATATTCCTTTATTGATCCCCTTGGGGAAATTCAGGCATCATAGCAGCATGGGGGGGAGGGGGGGGGGTGGGGGGGGGGGGGGGGGGGTACAGGTAGTAATATATTTATGACATACCAGATTTTCAAATACAGTACTGTTTGTGATACAAAAAGAGTCCAGAAAAAAAAGTATATACATTTGACGTAGAAACTGTACATTGGATTGGGTAGGTGGGGGGGGGGGGGGGGGGGGGGACTGTACATTGGAGGTGGTTGGTGGGTGGGGGGTGAGTGGGGGGAGGTTGGGTAGGAGGGGTGGGTGGGGGACACTGTACAACTGTACAAACAAAACTGTACATTGGAATATTGACAAGACCATACTTGGTAATTTACTGTATACATTGGAGGGGTTGTGTTAGGACATTTACAGGGGCCAGTTTCGAATTGCAGTCTCCCTGTGTACTGAGTGTACTGAGATCCTTATGGGAGCAAAGCTGAATCATCTGCAAATAAGAATAAATTACAAGAACATGCTTCTCTCATATAATTTATGTACAATAAAAATAGCAATGGTCCTAAAACATGTTATGTTTTGATGAATTGAAAATGGGGGACCCTGATGTAAACAAGACGAAAGTCTTTCTCTGGTCTGCATCCCCTTAACAATTGTGTGTATTGAGCTGTACTGTATTGTACCCATTCTGCAATCTGTTAATAAAATGTTCAATCAATCAACCAAACTCCCCCCTCCCCCATGCTGCTATGATGCCTGAATTTCCTCAAGGGGATCAATAAAGGAATATCTTATCTTATAATTATCTAAATTAATAACAAACTGTTAATTGTGACTATTGTAAACAAGACAAAGTCTTTCTCTGGTCTGCATCCCCTTAACAATTGTGTGTATTGAGCTGTACTGTATTGTACCCATTCTGCAATCTGTTAATAAAATGTTCAATCAATCAACCAAACTCCCCCCTCCCCATGCTGCTATGATGCCTGAATTTCCTCAAGGGGATCAATAAAGGAATATCTTATCTTATAATTATCTAAATGAATAACAAACTGTTAATTATGACTATTGTAAACAAGACAAATGTCTTTCTCTGGTCTGCATCCCATTAACAATTGTGTGTATTGAGCCGTACTGTATTGTACCCATTCTGCAATCTGTTAATAAAGTTTTCATTAATTCATTCTCCTTTTGGATTGCCCAGCTGCTGCTAGCCTGCTAGCTAGCGTTTTAGCTTGCTAGCCTGCTAGCTAGCATTCATTCTCCTTTACGATTTTGATTATGATGTTCAGCCAAACATTACTTTGCATAATCTATGCAATAGTGTCATTGCATAAAATAGCAGTGCTATAGGCGCCCTCGTTGTATAATAGTATAATTATTATATGCTAGTACTGTACTACACTACCCAGAATGCACGTTAGGTCATGAGCAGCCAATAAAAAAATCCCCTCTCAGACCACGTGAGGTCACTTTTAGCTTGCTAGCCTGCTAGCTAGCGTTTTAGCTCATAGTCATAGATATCTATAGCCTGCTAGCTAGCGTTCATTCTCCTTTACGATTTTGATTATGATGTTCAGCCAAACATTACTTTGCATAATCTATGCAATAGTGTCATTGCATAAGATAGCAGTGCTATAGGCGCCCTCGTTGTATAATAGTAGAATTATTATATGATAGTATTGTACTACACTACCCAGAATGCACGTTAGGTCATGAGCAGCCAATAAAAAAATCCCCTCTCAGACCACGTGAGGTCACGTAGCTAGCAGATGAGTGACAGGTCACGAGCAGCCAATCAAAACAATCCCCTCTCAGACCAACCAATCAAAAATAGTCTCCAAAGGTCCTCACACACATCTGCGCCAAACGCATATTTCCCCCTGCAGTACTCGAGTGTGTCCTGTAGGAATGCTGTAGAGTCGGGTGAAATCAACAATTATACCAGTGTGAGGACCTAGTCTAAAAAATGTATATTAGGGACTTAAAGATCATTTTAAAGTCATCTAAAGTATATTATTTCTGGGGACCAGGAAAAAGTCCTCGCAAGTGGATTTGACCTCACAATGAAGGTTGGCGGAGCATAGTATGTCCTCGCAAGTACCTATAGACACGCCCACACACACACACACACACACACACACACACACACACACACACACACACACACACACACACCACCACCACTACCACCAGAGCACAGGAAATGGCCAGTGATTTTGACCTTGCAGTGAGGCCGTGTCAAGCAGTGTCAGAACACAGGATACGTTCCTGGAGTAAACAGAGGCGAGCGGGCCCGTTCCGGCCTCTAGACTGATCAGCCACAGAGCCTAGGGTTTCACCTTCCTTAATATTACCCCCAATCAGTCAGAAGAATCGGTAACACTTTATAATAACACTCAGTTATAAGACCTTTATAAGGTATTTGTAGATAATGAACTAATCATGAACAAACCATTTATATACATTCGTAAATTAATATTAAATACTTTTACAAATTAGTTCTACATTATTTAAAACTCATTATCAACATTGTTTGTACTTGATTTGTTCATCATTAAATAAGTAAGGGATAATGTATAGCTACGAGGTCATCGTCGCAAAATAATTGACCGACACGTAGTTTAAAATACCGAGCCGCCTCGGCGAGGTGTTTTAAACGTCAGTGAAGGTCAATTATTTTGCGATGAAGACCGAGTAAAGCTATACATTATCCCGCTTATTACATGGCTAACTTACTAACAATATATCTAATTCATTTGACAAATCGCAGTTGTTCTGTGGCTCTGTCAGCCCAAATAAAGTGATTATTATTATCGCGAGCAGCCCGGCAGGTGTGTCTGATTGGCTGCACTGAAACAGTGTGTGTCAGTGGGGCTTGATTACTCCAGCTGCGAAAAACAATAATCACCGGTGGTTATCGAAAAATAATTCACCGCTGTCGGGGGCTATTGACCAATCACAAGCAAGCATTTCGGCGAATGTGAAAACGCCATGTAATAATGTTGTTTAATGTGTAGTAACACATTTGTAGATGCTTTGAAAAATGGATATGAAAAAACGACTACTGTACCTCAATTTATTTGTTTTAAGACATTCATAAAACATCTATAAATCATTTGCAGATGCTATTGTGTGCCCTAATCTAAAGTGAAGCCTATTCATCATTAACAAATGTCTAATACAGTTAATTATTTGTTGACTTTTTCATCACCTGTTACAAATGTTGTAGACAGCTTTCGGATACACCCTTCTTTGTGACATCAAACAGTGACAGAATTAGGACTATAGATAAATGCAATTTTATTAACATAAAATACATGTGCACACATAACATATAGTGTAAAATGGGGGGCACTAGGACCCAGGAGTACCCTGGCCAGGTATTGCCAGAGCATGTAGAGGAGGTCTCACGCGAGAGAAGGGTGTATCCGAAAGCTGTCTACAACATTTGTAACAGATGATGAAAAAGTCAACAAATACTGTATTAGACATGAATAGTAGCAGTAGCATGAACAGAAGCAGTTATTGACTCAAGGTTTGGATGGAGATGCACAAACTCTCACCTCTCTAGTGGCCGTCCGGAGCTCCTGGTAGGCTGACACCAGTAACGTCTTAGTTCCATTGACCGCCACTAGGGGAATCTTTTCTCTGTCTGCAAGAGAGAAGAGAAGAGGGGCAAAGAAGAGATGACGAGAATGAAAGAGAAGAGAAGAAGGGTGAAGAGAAGAGAAGAGAAGAGAAGAGAAGAGAAGAGAAAAGAAGAGAAGAGAAGAGAAGAGAAGAAGAGGAGAGGAGAGGGGAGAAGAGAAGAGAAGAGAAGAGAAGAGAAGAGAAGAGAAGAGGAGAGAAGAGGAGAGAAGAGAAGAGAAGAGAAGAGAAGAGAAGAGAAGAGAAGAGAAGAGAAGAGAAGAGAAGAGAAGAGAAGAGAAGAGAAGAGAAGAGAAGAGAAGAAGAGGAGAGAAGAGAAGAGAAGAGAAGAGGGGAGAGGAAAAGAGACAAGACAAGGTTTCATTATTGTCTGTAGTAATTAAGTGTGAATATCTAGGTTTGTCAAACTTGAAATATATATATGGATTATTAGAGCTCCATAGAGATAGAGATCCATAGAGATAGAGATCCGATAGAGATCCATAGAAATAGAGATCCAACGTGCCTGTTGGTGAAGAATAGCCATGGTACTTTTACTATGCAATGCAACTCAACTGCAATACATTTATAAAAAAGAATTACCGTTGCGCATAATGCTGCCCTTCCAACTGAAAAATGTCAGGATAGAATAAAAAGATTAGGCAAAGAGAGAGAGATGCCCCGTATTCCATTGCAGTTTGCAGTTTGCAGTTTGCAATGCGTGCCTCTCCGCGGACCTATATATTTTATGCATAGCGTGGGTGGTGATGATGATGATGATAGAAACCGCAGTGGCGCATACAGTTGAATGCTGGTATTACACTCACTGAGGGACACGAAGAAGTCAAGTCCGATGGGACTTTGGAATCTCAAATACAAATCAGGATTGGAATAAAAAATGCATTTATATGAAACAATACAGAATATAGGCCTACAGCACTTCTACTATTACTATTATCTACTATTATTCTACTATTATCAGGCTGTTGCTTTAGTGATCTATTGATCACGGGACTCTATAATAATTGGAAAATTGGCC
The DNA here is from genome assembly GCF_963971535.1 of Notolepis coatsorum. Lineage (NCBI taxonomy): Eukaryota > Metazoa > Chordata > Actinopteri > Aulopiformes > Paralepididae > Notolepis > Notolepis coatsorum. The sequence continues at coordinate 40,688 of NW_028174642.1, forward strand.
TCAATTAAATGACGGATTCCTCAGAGGCGCAGATTGAGACGGTCAGGAGAGGATTGTCAACACGGTACGCTGTCCAGGGGTTCCAACCCATTGTCTCACTATAGGACAACCCCAATCATTTCAGAGTAAAATGATGCAATAGTGCAGTTCTGAATTACAAAACCTAACAGTTTAAAATGTATAATAAAATCTGTAATAAAAAAGTTAAATAGAACAGTCAGAGTAAAATAGAATAGATAATCAAGCAGCAGAGTGTATTAAAAGGCTAAGATGAAGAGGTGCTGTATGGTGTTCCATATCTTTGGTGCATAATTTGCGAAGGCTGCGTCCCCGATTTTCTTTTGGTTGTAGCTAGACCAGTAGTAGATGATCGTAATGTTCTAGAAGGCACATAGTTGACAAGAGAACTTGCAATGTAGCTTGGTCCTGTAACTGTTCCATTTAGTGCTTTGTATATAAGGAGGAGGACCTTGAAATAGATTCTAAATGTTACCGGAAGCCAGTACAGACTAGCTAACTAGTCTCTCCTCTTGGTTCTAGTTAGGAGCCTAGCTGCAGAGTTTTGAATGAGTTGGAGTCGTTCTGTGTTTTTTCCCCCGGGAGGCCGGTGAGGAGTGCATTACAGTAGTCAAGTCGGCTTGAGATAAAGGCATGGATCTGTTTTTCAGCATCCTTTTGATTTATAAATGGCCGTACCTTAGCTAAGATAAGATAAGATATTCCTTTATTGATCCCCTTGGGGAAATTCAGGCATCATACCAGCATGTGGGAGGGGGGAGGGGAGGTACATGTAGTAGAAGACATGGTACAAGTGACATACTTATAGTACAGTGGAGAAGTAAAAAAAATCTATAGAATAAAAAAGCAGTGTAAACAACATAACAAATCAATATAATTAACTCTGGACATGTGCATATGGGCAACAAGGTGCGAGATGAGGGTATGTATGCCCTCTCAGTTATATTTGCCCTACAATAAATAGTTACAATATATAGTCTTCTTCGAAGAAAAAGTGGAGAACATCCGCAGCTCCCAACCCCCACCCATTCCATATACTGAATCGAGAACCTCATCCTTCACTCTGTCATTTTTCTCTCCCATTACAGAAGCCGAGACCCTGACACTGGTAACGTCGAACCGTCCGACTACATGCCAGCTGGACCAGCTACCCTCCCCACTCCTCCAGACCATAGCACCGGACATCCTCCCATTTCTAACTGCAACCATAAACTCCTCACTCAACTCGGGGGTGCTCCCCACCTCCCTAAAACAAGCCAGAGTCACACCGCTCATAAAAAAACCAACCCTGAACCCCACGGTCATAGGCAACTACCGTCCTGTCTCTCTTCTCTCCTTCCTTTCTAAAACACTTGAACGTGCTGTATCCAACCAACTTATTGCTTATCTCTTACAGAATGACCTCCTAGACCCTAATCAGACAGGCTTCAAGACTGGTCACTCCACAGAAACGGCCCTCATTGCGGTCACAGAGGCTCTTCACCCCCTTCGGACGGGTGTCCCCCAGGGCTCGGTCCTAGGACCCCTTCTCTTTTCCCTCTATACCAAATCTCTGGGTAACATTATCACGTCTCATGCCTTCTCGTATCATTGCTATGCCGATGATACTCAACTCCTCCTCTCCTTCCCTGCCTCAGATATCAACCACCTCAAACTGAACCTAAGCAAAACAGAATTACTTCACCTGCCGGCCAAATCCTCCCCGCTGACCGACCTTTCCATCACAGTGGAACATGTAGCCGTGGCCTCGTCCCCGACCACCAAGAACCTTGGTGTAGTCCTTGACGACCAGCTGAACTTCTCCGCTCACATCGCCGCAACGACCAGAACCTACAGGTTCCTCCTGAGCAACATCAGAAGGATCCGCCCCTTCCTGACAAAAGAAGCCAATCAACTCCTTGTCCAATCAACAGTCATCTCCCGCCTCGACTACTGCAACGCACTGCTTGCTGGTCTACCGACCACCAAGCCTCTTCCACTCATCCAGAACGCAGCCGCCCGCCTGATCTCAAACCTACCAAAGTCAGTCCATGTTACCCCACTTCTTAGGGACCTGCACTGGCTCCCCATCGCTGCATGAATCCGCTTCAAGGCCCTCAACCTGGCATATCGTGCAGCAAAGAAACTACTCCCGCCTACCTCCGGTCAATGGTCTCTAACTACACACCCTCAAGACCCCTACGCTCTGCATCTTCTGGCCGCCTCAGACCCACTCCTATCCGAGCTCCTATCGTGGAACCTGCCTTCAGAGTTCACCACTGGTCTTCAACCCTTTCACTACCACAGTACAGAAGGTTAACCCTTTCACTACCACACTACAGACGGTTGGTTAACCCTTTGTCGTGTGGCAGAGAAAGGGTTAACCTCCTGTATTGTCACAGTGAAAGGGTTAACCCTTTGGTAGTGTGGTAGTGAAAGGGTTAAGACTTACTGTAGGTTGGAGGTCATTTCCAAAGTTACAAGTTGAGGGGGAGGGGCTGAACATGCCACAGTTTCCCTTTTCTCTTGTCTCACCTAGCTGGCCTGGGCCACACCCTGGAGGTAACCTGGCTTTTCTCTTGTCTCACCTAGCTGGCCTGGGCCACACCCTGGAGGTAACCTTTTCTCTTGTCTCACCTAGCTGGCCTGGGCCACACCCTGGAGGTAACCTTTTCTCTGGTCTCACCTAGCTGGCCTGGGCCACACCCTGGAGGTAACCTTCTCTCTTGTCTCACCTAGCTGGCCTGGGCCACACCCTGGAGGTAACCTTTTCTCTTGTCTCACCTAGCTGGCCTGGGCCACACCCTGGAGGTAACCTTTTCTCTTGTCTCACCTAGCTGGCCTGGGCCACACCCTGGAGGTAACCTTTTCTCTTGTCTCACCTAGCTGGCCTGGGCCACACCCTGGAGGTAACCTTTTCTCTTGTCTCACCTAGCTGGCCTGGGCCACACTCTGGAGGTAACCTTTTCTCTTGTCTCACCTAGCTGGCCTGGGCCACACCCTGGAGGTAACCTGGCTTTTCTCTTGTCTCACCTAGCTGGCCTGGGCCACACCCTGGAGGTAACCTGGCTTTTCTCTTGTCTCACCTAGCTGGCCTGGGCCACACCCTGGAGGTAACCTTTTCTCTTGTCTCACCTAGCTGGCCTGGGCCACACCCTGGAGGTAACCTTCTCTCTTGTCTCACCTAGCTGGCCTGGGCCACACCCTGGAGGTAACCTTTTCTCTTGTCTCACCTAGCTGGCCTGGGCCACACCCTGGAGGTAACCTTTTCTCTTGTCTCACCTAGCTGGCCTGGGCCACACCCTGGAGGTAACCTTTTCTCTTGTCTCACCTAGCTGGCCTGGGCCACACCCTGGAGGTAACCTTCTCTCTGGTCTCACCTAGCTGGCCTGGGCCACACCCTGGAGGTAACCTGGCTTTTCTCTTGTCTCACCTAGCTGGCCTGGGCCACACCCTGGAGGTAACCTGGCTTTTCTCTGGTCTCACCTAGCTGGCCTGGGCCACACCCTGGAGGTAACCTGGCTTTTCTCTTGTCTCACCTAGCTGGCCTGGGCCACACCCTGGAGGTAACCTTCTCTCTTGTCTCACCTAGCTGGCCTGGGCCACACCCTGGAGGTAACCTGGCTTTTCTCTTGTCTCACCTAGCTGGCCTGGGCCACACCCTGGAGGTAACCTGGCTTTTCTCTTGTCTCACCTAGCTGGCCTGGGCCACACCCTGGAGGTAACCTTTTCTCTTGTCTCACCTAGCTGGCCTGGGCCACACCCTGGAGGTAACCTTTTCTCTTGTCTCACCTAGCTGGCCTGGGCCACACCCTGGAGGTAACCTTTTCTCTTGTCTCACCTAGCTGGCCTGGGCCACACCCTGGAGGTAACCTTCTCTCTTGTCTCACCTAGCTGGCCTGGGCCACACTCTGGAGGTAACCTTTTCTCTTGTCTCACCTAGCTGGCCTGGGCCACACCCTGGAGGTAACCTGGCTTTTCTCTTGTCTCACCTAGCTGGCCTGGGCCACACCCTGGAGGTAACCTTTTCTCTTGTCTCACCTAGCTGGCCTGGGCCACACCCTGGAGGTAACCTGGTTGGCACAGTCAGGCTCTGGAACAGTCTCTCAGGCCTAAAAAACATGTCAAAAAGGGCAATTACAATTAATGTCAGTCAATTTACAGTAGTACAGTACATAGCACAGATATTCAGATATTTATGCAGTCACTTAAGAGTAGATTTGATGTTGTTCTATAAAGTTTTTTGTTTTTTTTCAAGTCTCAATAAAGGCCTTGCATGGAATGTTTGTGTAGTTCTCTGTCTTCCAGCCAAATACAGTTGAACCCTCCAGTCACCCTTGTCACAATTCTCGTCAAATAGCCTTTGTAACCATAACCCTAAATTGTGGTTTGGCTATATTTTATGTATATGCCAGGAAAGCAGCTCAGTGTCACATCTTTGAGTCACATTACAATAATCCTTGTTTTTTTTCTTTAAAAAAATCACTATTAAGCGCATGGAATAAAAGTGTCACACCTTCCACCCTAAAAATTGTTAAAATCCTGAAAATGAATAAATATTCGATATGTATGGTGAGGACTGAAGTTAATAATGATATTCATGAAAAAAAATTGGAACAATACATGAAAAGGATATGTTTTACTGAGATCGCAGTTTTCGGCAAAGGGCTAAAGGTGTGATTATTTTAAAAGTTGACTCGAGGGTTAAAACCTTTAAGAAGAATGTCTTCCTGTTTGATACCAACACAATTGATGTGCTCATAATGATCAATTTGTTTTGTCTCAACGTTGTATATTGTCACATTTTCATATCACAATATATTGTGGCAAAATATATTGTCACACCCCTATTGCCCAAATCATACTGCCATAAGTTGGCAGAGTTGGCTAACATCAAAGCTAGCTTTGCTATCAAGCCAATCAACTTGTATTTGTGAATATACTGTAAATGTATGATGTATGCAGTAAGCTGAACAAACAAGCCAAAACAAATGGTAATAAGGCTGTCAAAGTTAACGTCATTAACGCGTTAACGCACAATTCTGTTAACGCCACAATTCTTTTACGACACAATTAACGTTTTATAAAAGAAAATAAAGTTACAAAATATATATAATTTATATTAGTGTTGTCAATTGATTAAAATATTTAACTCGATTAATCGCATGATTGTCCATAGTTAACTCGCGATTAATCGCAAATTAATCGTTTTCTTTTCCTTAACACATTCATGGCCATTTGGATCCATCTAAAATCACTGTAGACGGCCAGCATTTCTAAACAGACTTGCATAGTCCGTGGGGCTGTTTGTAGAGCTAAATCTATACTTTATAGTATTGCTATCTGTCCATTCTCATTGTCAATTGACACCATAAACCGTCCCTTCAAAATGGCTTAAAGAAATAATTTTTTCATCAATACGTTCTCATTTTATAGCATCTTGAATATAAGCGTTATAAGGGATTTCGGCTGGGATTATTTCCTGGAAGGCGAGATACAGGGCTAATAGCTACTAACGTTAAATCCAATGGCATTTCGGATATACAGAAGCTACAGTTAAAACTCAAACTGCATATGATCGGTATGATGGTCCACCATGAATGCATGAAAGGGGGGGGCGGGGGACGTCGTTTCTGATTATTGATTAACAATAACCTCGTTAGCCTCATTACCCTCATTCGCTGATCGGGTGGATGGCTATCATAACAAGGCCTGATCAGCGCGTAATTTACGTGAAAAAGATCTTACCGTGGGCCGGTTGGATCCCCCAAAGCATTTCCCAGTTATCAATCGGCATCTGGTAGATCCATATGTCCATTGCCTGATGACATTATTCCTTTACTGCATAGTGAATTCGGCGTCGCAAAAGGTATTCCAAGCTACTAGGCTGCACATCCAGAATCCAGCTAACTGGAAACTACATTGAAAGTAAAAAAAAAAAAGTGCACCGTTCTGCCACAGGGCACACTGCATTATCGAGACAGCGCCCCTAAGAGGATCTGGCCGGTACTGCACTTTTCAGAATTCAAAGAGGAGGGTAGATCTGCAGTGCAGCTCGGTGACATCAAGTAGGTTATTACAATGGAATAAAAGCCAAAACAACCTTGCCACGGCCATGTCCGTGGTTGGTCCTCAACCGTTGGATTCGAAACACGGATTTATCCGTCGTTGGCCCCGAAACAGTTAAACGGATCTTTTTCAAGTTGCAAGTTTTAATACTCTTATCAACATGCGAGTCAACAAATGCTTGCTTTATGCAGCCATTTAAAGGAAAACTCCAACATTTTGGGAAATTAGATTATTTAACATCTTCCCTGGAGTTAGACAAGAAGATACATACCTTTTTTGTCTCTGTGCATGCATTTAGCTTTGGGAACAGTCGTTCCGTTAGCGTAGCTTAGCTTCATCACTGGAAGTGGGGGAGATCCGGAGCTTCATCACTGGAAGTGGGGGAGATCCGGAGCCTGACGTTCCCTTACACTGTATACAGTCACAAAATACACTCCAAATACAACTCCAAAATGTTCATGTAAACATGTTGTGACCTGTGTATTCACCACGTGGAGAAATAAAAAATTATTGAATTAGACAATTACGTTTTATAAGCAAATATACTCTAAATTTGTTTTGCCTAACCACTCCTCTCTGAGCGCAGTCAGTGATTTCAACGTGTCGTCGTGATTGTTGACATTCTCATTCATTCAAAGTATCCGAACCGATTGAAGTTTATGGATACCATGACTTAAAATCCTCTTACCTTGACGATTAAAAGCCTCCCCAATTTAGAAAACAGTAATCCAATGGCTGGTATTGATAATATACTACTAACTACTGGACGCTCTGAGCTAACCGGAGCTAACACAGAACAGGATGGTAAAGCATATATAATGACTTCCTTTCTGGGGTTTTCAAAATAAAAGTGCAACGTTTATAGCAGCGGAAACGTTTATTTTGTACATTATCCAACGTTAACACGAACCTAAATTAACGTTTTTTTTACGGCGCACTTTTAACCCACGTTGAAATCACTGACTGCGCTCAGAGAGGAGTGGTTAGGCAAAAAATAGTTCAGAGTATATTTGCTTATAAAACGTAATTGTCTAATTCAATTATTTTTTATTTCTCCACGTGGTGAATACACAGGTCACAACCTGTTTACATGAATGTTTTGGAGTTGTATTTGGAATGTATTTCGTGACTGTATACAGTGTAAGGGAACGTCAGGCTCCGGATCTCCCCCACTTCCAGTGATGAAGCTCCGGATCTCCCCCACTTCCAGTGATGAAGCTAAGCTACGCTAACGGAGCGACTGTTCCCAAAGCTAAATGCACGCACAGAGACAAAAAAGGTATGTATCTTCTTGTCTAACTCCAGGGAAGATGTTAAATAAGCTAATTTCCCAAAATTTTGGAGTTTTCCTTTAACACAAAAGGATGACCTTCATGCATTGCAAATTTGCATCAAATTCAAAACAGAGTGATGCACAAAATAACTTAAAAGAAAATAATAATTTAAAACAATGAATAAAGTGTGCATGAAATAATAGGGGAAAGAAAACATTAGGAACTTGTTACATTCACCCACACAAGGGCTGAGTAATCACACATCCCCCCCTCTCTCTCACACACACTCTCCAGCTCTCTTTCTCTCTTGCCCCTTCCTCATCTCTCTCACCCCCCTCTCTCTCTCTATATATCTCACACACACACACACACACACACACACACACACACACACACACACACACACACACACACACACACACACACACACACACACACACACACACACACACACACACACACACACACACACACACACACACACACACACACACACACACACACACACACACACACACACACACACACACACACTTCAGAAACAAACATAGTAACTATCAATGAGAGCATCGATAATACACCTGAATGAAGTCTAGTAAAAAAAGAAAAAAATATATTTTTTTTTTTCTTAAAAGTTAATCGTGAGTTAAAAAAAATAGTGGCCTCAACACTTTCAGTGCCGGGCCGTGTTTTCCTATTTACCCCGTTGAGTGCCACCATCCACGGTTAATGTTAACGTTAATATCGCCTAATCTATGTTTTAAATTATGTGTCTAATCTGCCCGTCGCTTATCAAAGACTCATTTTCCAGTCAACATTGGTAAGGCAGATTGTATTTTTATCGCTTCATTTCCGTTTGATAGCATTTTGAAAATCACCCGTTTTCCGGGGAAAAAGCAACCCATTCTATGATAATCGCCTTTTACTGGAATATTCCAGAACGTTGTCATTTGTCGGCCTATTTATGAATCGTTTTCAAATAAACGCTAGATGATCGATAGTATATGTGTGCGCACGCACGCTCGTGCCGTGCGCTGATAATCGCTGCTGTTATTTCCTCATGGCTTTTACAGTCAAAACAGCCATATCACATATCACATAAACGCTTATATCTCTGTGAAAACGAGTCTGATTATCCTAACACTGATAACATAGATTCCTTACCTGAGGTCAGATGGTATCCAAATGGTTTATTCCAATTTCCGATCGCCATTCGAAAAAATCGATAAATGTATTGATCCATCGTGTGTACAGTATAACCCATATTCGCCGTGGCTCAGAGGCTCCAGAATGAAATAGAATCGGGCGATAACGCGTTAATACTGCATTAACTTTGACAGCCTTAATTTATATATATATATATTTTTTTTACTAGACTTCACTGAGGTGTATTATTGATACTCTCATTGATACTATGTTTGTTTCTGACTCAAAGTGTGTGTGTGTGTGCACGTGTGTGTGCACGTGTGTGTGTGTGTGTGTGTGTGTGTGTGTGTGTGTGTGTGTGTGTGTGTGTGTGTGTGTGTGTGTGTGTGTGTGTGTGTGTGTGTGTGAGTGAGAGAGAGAGGGGGGGGGGGTGATTACTCAGCCCTTGTGTGGGTGAATGTAACAAGTTCCTAACGTTTTCTTTCGCCTATTATTTCATGCACACTTTATTCATTGTTTTAATTCTTTTTTTTTTAAGTTATTTTGTGCATCACTCTGTTTTGAATTTGATGCAAATTTGCAATGCATGAGGGTCATCCTTTTGTGTTAAATGGCTGCATAAAGCAAGCATGTGTTGACTCTGATGTTGATAAGAGTATTAAAACTTGAAAAAGATACGTTTAAGGTAGATACAATTTGTAAAAAAAAAAAAAAAAAAAATGCTATTAATATGCGAGTTAACTATGGACAATCATGCGATTAATCAGATTAAATATTTGAATCGATTGACAGCACTATAATAAACATAAGTGACCCCTGACCAAGATCACCTGAAACCATAAAAACATCACACTTAGAACTTCCATAATAATGAATGGTAGGTGCACTTAGGGAGAAAATAGTTCCTAAATGAACCTGCTCACAACCTGGTCTGCGGATTATCTTAACCGGGTCATGATTTCTGTAAAGAGAAATCGTGTTTAAAAAAAAAAAAAAATTACAGTTTCCTCCCCCTCAAATGCATATATTCTCTTTTAGAAACTCTGTCTGTAAATAAACAGTACTGTATATTTGTATATCTTGTATGTCATAAATGTGGGGGGGGGTTATATTATTTAGAATTTTCGATGAACTGCCCCTTTAAGAAGTCATAGATGTTATTCATATAGTTTAAGGCCCTGTCCACACGTATGTGGATCTTTTTCAAAATGGATATTTTCAGGCTCTGTTTAAAAAAATAATCCTTGTCCACAAGGCAGGGTTTTAAAAAATACCTCCGCCCAGACATAAACGCAGAAACACATAAATTGCTCCAACAAGCATGCCGGGCCAGTAGGTGGCGATAAGCAATAAAGAACAACAGTCTGAGCATGCATAGTGAGCTGATAGTGACTTTAAAAATATATATATATTTATCCATGGTTATCTTACTGGGGGGTCTAAAACTCAAAGATTAGCCACCTGCAGATGGCAGGGAGAGGCGCAGGGTGTGACGTATATTCTAGTTGATGAAACATTAAACACTTTTTAATTTATTAAATTAAATAAAATAAAAAATTGCCCTTATTTATTTCCATATTATTATTATTTTTCAAACCTACAGGACGCCACTGCAGAGTGGCTGAATTTAAATGCGTTTTCAAAAATCTTAGGTGTGGATGACAGGCCCAAAGGTGCGTTTTACTCGTGTGGAAAGGGCCACTTGTGTGAACATTAACAACTCTCTCCCAAATCCAAAACTCAATTCTCAAATGTGTGAGCTGCTCCATAGATAGTGAATTGGTAAATATGGTATAGGTTACACTAGGGGAATATTCTGAGTATGGTACATGTTCTGTGTCAGAACCGAGGACACTACTGTATGAAGCTCATTTGGCAAAAAAAGAAAAAAAAGAAAACACACATTCTGTGGGTCTATAAAATCAGTTTCCCATCATATTATTATTATTATTATTATTATTATTATTATTATTATTATTATTATTATTATTATTATTATTATTATTATTATTATTATTATTATTATTATTATTATTATTATTATTATTATTATTATTATTATTATTATTATTATTATTATTATTATTATTATTATTATGATTATTATGATTATTATTATTATTATTATTATTATTATTATTATTATTATTATTATTATTATTATTATTATTATTATTATTATTATTATTATTATTATTATTATTATTATTATTATTATTATTATTATTATTATTATTATTATTATTATTATTATTATTATTATTATTATTATTATTATTATTATTATTATTATTATTATTATTATTATTATTATTATTATTATTATTATTATTATTATTATTATTATTATATTTCACAGACATCCAGTTTACTGGGCCCAGAAAACACAAAGAGAACCATACCTCAATGCCAGCCCAGAGGCGGCTCTGGTTCTGAATAGGGTCTGGTTCTGGGTAGCTGGTAGCAGGCACGTGCACACATAGAGGCCAAGGGGTGCTTGAGCACCTGCCTTTTTGAGCCTCATCAAAAAAGTGCCCTTTTTGAATTTCTTTTTATTTATTTTTTTACCGTTACGCATATAGACTGCCCTTCCAACTGAAAAATGTCAGGATAGAATCAAAATATTAGGTAAAGAGAGAGAGATGCCCCATATTCCATTGCAGTTTGCACGGCCTCCTCAGCGTGCCTCTCCGCGGACCTATATATTTTATGCATAGCGTGGGTGGTGATGATGATGATGATAGAAACCGCTGTGGCGCATACAGTTGAATGCTGGTATTACACTTATTGAGGGACACAAAGAAGTCAAGTCCGATGGGATTTGGGA
>NW_028174641.1:0-30000 GCF_963971535.1 Notolepis coatsorum
GATACAGTATGTCAATTCATCATCATCATCAAACCTTTATTTGAATAGGCAGGTTAATTAAGAACAAGTTCTTATTTTCAATAACGGTCTATTTGGTGGTAAAAAGCCCCCTAGGGGAAAGGGGATAAAATAAAATAAATAAAAATTAACCTCTTGATGGAAGGGAAAAGGAAAAAACATGGTCTTAGCAACCTTAAAGAGCTGTTGTCTATGTTGTCTTTATTATTTCCACTGTGTTAGTCTTGTGTCCCTACTGTCTGTGTTTTGTAAATGTGTTTTAGTCTCGTATGTCTCAGTTTGTACAATTGTTATTGTTTTCCCCTGTGTGCTCTGTATTCTGTTAGTTCTGTCTACCACACCTGTGTCCTGTTAGTAATTACCCTCTGTCTCTAATTAGTGTTTGTATTTAAGTGTTCTGGGCCAGCATACACTTGCTGGTTCATTGTTTAAATGTTACCTGTGTGTCAGTCGTGTTTCCCTGTTATCTGTTTTGAGTAAACCTTGTTATCGTCACAACGCCGTCTCCTGCTTCCTGTTAATTATCTCTCCGTTATCTGCTGCAATTGGGTTCCACACTCCACCATGCCAACGAAACACGCCAATCCTAACAGAGGGGGATCAATTTGTCCATTTGCATTTCATTCCAACTATCCTGTATCAAAGTCAACTTTATTGTCCCATAATGTGCAAGACATACAGAAAAATGTAATTACATTCCCCCCTTCCCATGGTGTATAAAAATATCTCTACAATATAAACATATAGGACACAATATCTTACACCTGTATCACTGTACATATTATACTACAACTCTGTACATACATCTGATTAGCACTACACTCAGTAGGACTATTTGTATATTTTGTACCCAGTTTAATCACCTGTACGTTGTATATTGCTGTTGCACACCGCTACATTTGCACTCTGGTTGATTGGCAAACCTCTTTTCGTTGTACTGTACTTGTGCTGTATGATGACAATACATTATAGTCTACTGATGGGTGGCAGACTGATCCGCACATAGCCCTTTTTTCTTAGCATGTTTCTTAAGTTAAATATCATTTGTTCTGATTTCGGGCGACAGTGGCTCAGGAGGTAGAGCGGTCGTATGGTAATGAAAATGTTCCCGGTTCGATTCCCGCTCCTCCCGTGTCCAAGTGTCCTTGAGCAAGACGCTTAACCCCCTAGCTGCTCCCGATGAGCAGGTCGGCACCTCGCACGGTCGCCTCCGCCGTCGGTGTGTGAACGTGTGAGTGAATGGGACTCAAATGTGAGGAACAAATTGTAAGGCGCTTTTGGATAAAAGTACTATATAAATACACCATTTACACATCCACTCTTCCAACACATAGACGTAGAAATTTTTTTTTGCAGCTTTTTTAAATAATTTCTTGTCATCTTGTTTGATTTCTTTTATCCATTACAGTAAGCATTAATGCATATATACTTTTTATTTGAATTGATTGGTTGGTTTTATTTAGACGTTTTTTAACCCGATTTAGGTGTACATATGTATAGTGGGCTCGCTCATGATGACAATACATTTGAATCTGATCTAATATAATAATATTAAACATTACTGGCTGATGTGCAAAGCAGTTTAAAGTACTAAATGATTAACTGTCTTCGAGAAACAAGCTGGAGACACAAGTATGAGGTGGAGCTTCAAACACTACGGTCATAAAACCAGCGGCACGTCTACACACGCAGTTACGGCAACAGGCGCGTCGTGACGTCACCAGCGGGCACGTCTACACACGCAGTTACGGCAACAGGCGCGTCGTGACGTAGGCGGATGTAAACAGTCTTGGAGCGGTTGCGTTGTTGTTGTAGAGCAGCAGCAGCAGCAGGATGATGGAGGAGATGTGTTCTTTTGTCTTCTTCATCCTGTCTCAGTCTCAGCTTGTTCCCACAGAGGAGGCCTTCTCGTCCTGAACCTCCTGCTCTCTGAGAGCGAGCAGACCATGGCGTCCTCCTGTGTCAGCTTCCACTCCCAGCTGGCCGCCATCATAGAGGTCTGTACCGCTTGATTGATTGATTGAAAACTTTATTACCAGATTGCAGAATGGGTACAATACAGTACGGCTCAATACATACAATTGTTAAGTTCAAGTTCAAGTTCTTTAATAGTTGTCATACAGAAGTACAGAATACTTTCATACAAAATGCTTCTTACTGTTACGTCTGTACTTCTGTATGACAACTATTAGAGACTGTGCTAGACAAGATAGTATCAAATAACATAATAACACAATATAGCATGAATTTAGAAGAAGAAAATGAGGTCACAGTGTTCGGTATAGACATATGTACAATGTTCTGAGTTACCATATAATATACAATACACAATACTATGCAGTGTACTAATGTACAGTACTATCTAGTGCAAAGCAGAAATGGGATGAGGTACAATTTTAGGTACAATTTACAGTAAGGTGTACGAGTTGTAGTGCAATCCTTCATCCATAAATATAAAGTGTGGGGAGTGGGCGCTACAGTGTGTTTGTTTAAAGTGGGTGTGTGCTATAAGTGTGTGGAGTGGGTGCTACAGTGTGTTTGTTTAAAGTGAGTGTGTGCGTGTGGATGTGTGTGCTATGTGCGTTTGGTGGTTGTTGTTGTGTAGTGTTCATTCATTGTTCGTTTAGCAGCCTGATGGCCTGGGGATAGAAGCTTCTTCTGAGTCTTTCTGTGCTCGCCTTGAGACTCCGGTATCGCTTGCCTGACCGCAGCAGTTCAAAGAGGCAGTTGTTCGGGTGACTGGAGTCTTTAATGATTCTCTTAGCCTTGCCCTTGCAACGCTTGTAGTAAATGTTCTGGAGGGTGGGGAGCCCCCCTCCGATTGTAAGGGGATGCAGACCAGAGAAAGACGTTTGTCTTGTTTACATCAGGGTCCCCCATTTTCAATTCATCATAACATATATGACATACATGACATACAGATAGACAGTACTGCTACATCTATACATTTATTTTATGACATACCAGATTTACAAATACAGTACTGTTTGTGATACAAGAAGAGAGTATAACATTTGACGAAGAAACTACATTGGAGGGGGTTGGGTGGGGTGGGGTGGGGTGGGGATGATGGGTAGGCGGGGGGTAACTGTACATTGGATTATCGACGAAACCTTACTTGGTCCCAAGAAGAGGGTCTCGTGTATTACTGGGTTAGGACATTTATTGTACATTGGAGGGGGTTGCGTTAGGCCATTTACAGAGGCCAGTTTCTAATTGCAGTCTCCCGTAGGTGTTCTTTGAGAGTGTTTTTGAATGTGGGTAGGGATTCACATTCCTTTACGGCTGTGGGTAGGGCGTTCCACATTGATGTGGCATGAATTGCGAAATGTGTTTAGTCCCTTGTTTGAGCCGAATCTGGGTTTAACATGATTTGTGGAACTCCCTCTGGTGTTGTGGTCGTGGTATTCACTGACCTTTGGGCAGTATTTCGACAGGTACATACATGGGTATCTTTGTGGTGTAGTGTATCTTGTAGACCAGGCCCATTGCAAGTTGCTGTACTCTGTCGTCTACTCTAAGCCATCCTAGATTGTCAAAGTGGGCAGGGGTGAGGTGGGTTCTAGGAGTCAGGTCAAGCAGTAGTCTGACCAGTTTGTTTTGTGATGTTTGTAATCTTGTTTTTAGCGCCTTTGAGGTGCTTTGGTACCATGAGGTGCAAGCATAGTCGTAGTACCCTTGAATGAGTGCTCCTGTCAGAGTCCTCAGGGTATTCTTGTTTACCAGAGAGGAGATCCTGTACAAAAATCTTGTTCGTTGGTTGACCTTTTGTCACAGGAAAGATTTGCCTCTAGGATGGAACCCAGGTAGGTAACTTCATCTTTCCTTGTGACAATATTGTCACCCACTGTAACAGAGAAGCCGTTGGCCTTGCTGAGTTTGTTATTTGATCTAAAAAGAATGGATTCCGTTCAGGTGTAATGATAGTTTATCAGCGAGCCAGGTGCAGATTCTGCCGAGTTCAGAGCTGAGGGCTTTTTAGTGTAGTAGTAATAGTAGTAGTAATAGTAGTAGTAATAGTAGTAGTAGTAGTAGTAGTAGTAGTAGTAGTAGCAATAGTAATGGTAGCAATAATAATAATGTCTCCTAATGGAGCCTCCATTGCTTCACAATGGTGGAACGAACTTCCCACCACAGTTAGGATAGCCGAAACCTTACCAATCTTTCACTGTCGACTAAAAACACACTTCTTCAATATCTGAAATAAAGGAAGAAATACAGTCGTACTGTCGTCTACTATCATGCACTTTTCCACCAAATAATCTTCCTTGCCTATATTACTACCTACTATACTAATATTTCTCTACTACTCTGCACTCAACACTGCAGCACCCACGTTTCAACACTGTTTGATGAACATTGTTGCTCAGCTGATAGAGTTGTACCCTTCCTTCCTGCTGACTTGTCGTACAGAACTTGTAAGTCGCTTTGGATAAAAGTGTTTCAGCTAAATGACTAAATGACTAAATGTAAATGTAGTTGTGGTAGTAGTAGCTAACAGTCTGTATGGCAGTGAGTGGTCTATTTATACAGCTATTATAGTTATAATTGTTATTATAATAATAATAATAATAATAATAATAATAATAATAATAATAATAATAATAATAATAATAATAATAATAATAATACATATTATTCTTGCTATGACAATGCTAGGTTCTGTATTATATCATATTATTGGTAAGTTCTGTTTTATAATAACTATTATTTCATATCATTGGAAGGTTCTGTATTATAATAACTATTATTTCATATTATTGGTAAGTTCTGTATTATAATCAGTATCGTGTCCTGTGATTGGCAGGTTCTGTATTATAATCAGTATCGTGTCCTGTGATTGGCAGGCTCTGTATTATAATCAGTATCGTGTCCTGTGATTGGCAGGCTCTGTATTATAATCAGTATGGTGTCCTGTGATTGGCAGGTCCTGGCCAACGCGGCCGTGTCCCAGATCAGTGCGCTGGTGGACGGTGGCTTCACGAGTCTCCGTCTGGAGGTGTCGCGGTGCCACAGAGAGAACCTGGCGCTCAGGAGCAAACTACGCCTGCAGGAGCTTCAAACTAGCAACCGCCTCTCCAAGACGGCCTTGTCCACCCGCCCCCTAGTGGCCACCTGTAGCAGGAGAGGTAACTAAACACTAAACACTAGCATGAACATAACAAGTCACTTATAAACATATAAATAAATGGGTTCAATGCCTGAACTGTTGTTTTGATGCTGAACTGAACTGTTGTTTTGATGCTGAACTGAACTGTTGTTTTGATGCTGAACTGAACTGTTGTTTTGATGCTGAACTGAACTGTTGTTTTGATGCTGAACTGAACTGTTGTTTTGATGCTGAACTGAACTGTTGTTTTGATGCTGAACTGAACTGTTGTTTTGATGCTGAACTGAACTGCTGTTTTGACGCTGAACTGAACTGTTGTTTTGATGCTGAACTGAACTGCTGTTTTGACTTGTTTCTCGTGGCTAGAGCTGCAACGATGAGTCAACGTCGACCAGGACATTTAATTTGAATATTCATGACCGACGCATCGTATCGTCTTTGCTGTGGAAATGGCAGACATTCAAAGTTATAACATGCGCAACATGTCATCTAACTAGTGCGCAATGAATGACGATCTATCTGTCTCTCTCTCTCTCTCTCTCTCTCTCTCTCTCTCTCTCTCTCTCTCTCTCTCTCTCTCTCTCTCTCTCTCTCTCTCTCTCTCTCTCTAACAGATCACACCAGAGCTGCAGAACAGACGACTGTCTCCCTTTACACAGCTGTCAGTACTGCTCTTATTTATTAATATCATGTCCCTCTTAACTGTAATAATCAGTAATAACTTTAATCAGTAATAAATTAATAATATCAGTAATAAATAGAATCTGTAATAATATCAGTAATAATTAGGGATGTCCGATATTATCGGCCGACCGATATTATCGGCCGATATCGGCAGTCAAATGTGATATCGGAAAATATCGGTATCGGTAAAAAAAAAAAAAAATAATAATAATTTACATTTATTTAACCTTTATTTACCCAGGCAAGCAAGTAAGAACCAATTCTTATTTTATTTATTGTCAAAAGTATGCATGTTGGTTTAATTCAACAACAAGAGATATGTAATGTTAATTTTTACTTTTTTAATTATCATATTTTGCACAGATAATGCTTACATTTAGAAAGCCTTTTGAATGCATCCAGTGAAATTATTAATTACCTGAAATTATTCAGTTTTTTTGGGGGGAAACCCTGCATATATCGGTATCGGTTGATATCGGTATCGGTATCGGTATCGAAATTAAGAGTTGGACAATATCGGAATATCGGTATCGGTAAAAAAGCCAATATCGAGCATCCCTAGTAATAATATCAGTAATAAATAGAATCTGTAATAATATCAGTAATAATAATCAGTAATAACTTGAATCTGTAATAATATCAGTAATAACTTGAATCTGTAATAATAATCAGTAATAACTTGAATCTGTAATAATATCAGTAATAACTTGAATCAGTAATAATATCAGTAATAACTTGAATCAGTAATAATATCAGTAATAACTTGAATCTGTAATAATATCAGTAATAACTTGAATCTGTAATAATATCAGTAATAACTTGAATCTGTAATAATAATCAGTAATAACTTGAATCAGTAATAATATCAGTAATAACTTTTTTTTTATCCACTTTTTCTCCTTATTTTTCTATTTTTTCCCCCATCCCAATTTTGCCTCGCCAATTTTTCCTTCAATTCTCCCCTCCCCTGTCTCGAACGTTGCTAGACCATGCCTCCCACTGGTCGGCTGCAGTGAGGACCAAGCCTTGCATCACGTGTCCCCTCCGGTACACGAGGAAGCAGCCGTTGCATCTTTTCACCTGCACAGCGTGATCTCTCAGTGGCGAGGAGTAACGCGTGGGAGGCTCACGCTGCCCCCGATACTTCCTGATTCTGCTGTACAGGCGCACCAACCGACCTGTAGGAGTCGCCGTCCACAACGTCCGATCCCCACCCACCGGCTTTCCCACCCCATAATACTGCCAGTATGAACGACCAGCCAAGCCGGAAGCAACGCCGAGAGCTGGGCTCGAACCCAGCGTCTCCTGCGTTAGTGGCGAGCGCCTTGCCCACTGCGCCACTTAGCCGCCCTATATCAGTAATAACTTGAATAAGTAATAATATCAGTAATAACTAGGGATGTCTTAAATACTTCGAAGCTTCGAAGCTTCGTTCGATGGGCATGGGATTCGAATGGGAAAATAAAATTTGAATATATATATTTTTAGCAAAATCAACTCTGCCTCTCTTTGTTAACTACAACAAGCAATGCTGTTTGTTATTTAAGATGAGGTCGGACTCGGCACTGACAGATCTGTGTTCATTGTGCTGCTTTTATGAAGCCTCAAATGACGGCTTACAATATTTCATGAAAGCAAAGTGTTTCGTTTGTCTAAGATTTTAAAAGGTTTAAACTTTACACCACTGACAAAGTGCTGTACAAGTCCCACAACATAAAAAAAAATTAAAATTTATTAAATCTTTTTTTATCTCGAAGCTTCGAATTAAAATCGAATCTCGGCCCCGAAGCTTCGAATGCCAAAAAAAAATTCGAAGGTCAGCCCTAATAACTTGAATCAGTAATAATATCAGTGATAACTTGAATCAGTAATAATATCAGTGATAACTTGAATCAGTAATAATATCAGTAATAACTTGAATCAGTAATAATATCAGTAATAATATCAGTGATAACTTGAATCAGTAATAATATCAGTGATAACTTGAATCAGTAATAATATCAGTGATAACTTGAATCAGTAATAATATCAGTGATAATATCAGTAATAACTTGAATCAGTAATAATATCAGTGATAACTTGAATCAGTAATAATATCAGTAATAACTTGAATCAGTAATAATATCAGTAATAATATCAGTGATAACTTGAATCAGTAATAATATCAGTGATAACTTGAATCAGTAATAATATCAGTAATAATATCAGTGATAACTTGAATCAGTAATAATATCAGTAATAATATCAGTAATAACTTGAATCAGTAATAATATCAGTAATAATATCAGTGATAACTTGAATCAGTAATAATATCAGTGATAACTTGAATCAGTAATAATATCAGTAATAATATCAGTAATAACTTGAATCAGTAATAATATCAGTGATAACTTGAATCAGTAATAATATCAGTGATAACTTGAATCAGTAATAATATCAGTGATAACTTGAATCAGTAATAATATCAGTGATAACTTGAATCAGTAATAATATCAGTGATAACTTGAATCAGTAATAATATCAGTAATAACTTGAATCAGTAATAATATCAGTGATAACTTGAATCAGTAATAATATCAGTAATAACTTGAATCAGTAATAATATCAGTAATAATATCAGTGATAACTTGAATCAGTAATAATATCAGTGATCACTTGAATCAGTAATAATATCAGTAATAATATCAGTAATAACTTGAATCAGTAATAATATCAGTGATAACTTGAATCAGTAATAATATCAGTGATAACTTGAATCAGTAATAATATCAGTAATAATATCAGTGATAACTTGAATCAGTAATAATATCAGTGATCACTAGTTATTGACCCCAGTGTTGCCTCTCTCCTCTCAGCCAGAGACGGAGGAGCTGTCTGAGGAGGAGGAGGAGGAGGAGGAGGAGGTGCTGGTGGTGGTGAAGGAGGAGGTGCTGGAGCAGCTGCAGGCGGCTGGTAGGTGACATGTTTCAAGCTTTCCTTCACTCCTCCACAATTAAATGTTTGCGATGTTTGCGGACCCATCGTGTGTTCTGTATTATAGCTATGGAGACACTAGTACGGCTCATTTGACAGGCATTGTTTATAGTCCAACACTGACTAACCAGTTCATTTGTACATACTTTAGTTTGTGCTCTATTACACGCTAAACATCGCCCCTTTCCAAAATAATCCAGTCTTTTTTTCTAGATCGCGAGATATGACTTGTTATATGCATTATTCCCAAATCGTTCGGGTTGCTCGCCTGAAACTCCAAATATTTCCAAATCAAAGGTATATACCATATAATTATGTTTCTTCACAAAATCATCAAGGGGGGGGGGGTCGTTTTACCTCGAAACTGCGATCGTTACCAAAATCATGTTTTAGGTTCGGTAAAATATGACACTGATCGCTACAAAAGCATGTTTTAGGTAAAAAAAATACCAGCAGGTTACCTAAAATAGACATTACCTTAGTCAGAATGTACTCCAAAATGAATAATCCCAGTCGTCCCATCGCGATCGCAATTACTCGTGTATATTGGGCATGGCTATCATACGGGAAACAATAGGTTTGAGGCGATCAAATCTCCCGACAGATTGCCGTGTCCTGATTCCCTCTGAGGGGGAGGAGTTCCTGCAGCCAGATTCACAGAGAGAGAAAGACCCAGAGACCAGAGACTCAGTTTAAAGTGTAGGCGATACTGCCACCTGGCAGGATTTGATTGTCATTGCAATTTTAACGTAGGCAGCGATGCCAGGGAGACACAGGCAGCTCCGATCGAGTGTTTAGAATGGGGATCAACGGAAAAAGATCAAAGGATCTAAAAACGAGAAAACTCGTTTTTGGCGGCCAATGAGTTAATGCCAGTTATAAAAGTTTTATTGTTATACACTTCGTGTACATGTTTTACCTCAGATTTGTGGACAGACTTATCTTTCTTGCTTAACACTTTGAGTGCCAGCAGGGGGCGCACGATTTATCGCTTGAATGCCAGCCATTTGAGACTGATTTTCTGATATTTCATGATTTCTGCGGAGCTATTTCTATATTCTATATTATGGCTATGTGTCTAATACGCCCGTCGCTTATCAATGACTTGCTTGCAGTCAACATGTACGAAATGGATTGTTTTTTCATCTGTACATTTCCGTTTTGAAAAACAGACGTTTAGGTTCAGTTAACTAGCTACATGCAGCATTTAGCGAGCTGGGTTAGCCGGCTAGTTGGCTTTGAATCCCGGCTAGGTACCCAGCTCGCTAAATGCTGCATGTAGCTAGTTAGCTGAACCGTAGCTAGGTAGCCAGCACGCTAAATGCTGCATGTAGCTAGTTAGCTGAACCGTAGCTAGGTAGCCAGCACGCTAAATGCTGCATGTAGCTAGTTAGCTGAATCGTAGCTAGGTAGCCAGCACGCTAAATGCTGCATGTAGCTAGTTAGCTGAATCGTAGCTAGGTAGCCAGCACGCTAAATCCTGCATGTAGCTAGTTAGCTGAATCGTAGCTAGGTAGCCAGCACGCTAAATGCTGCATGTAGCTAGTTAGCTGAATCGTAGCTAGGTAGCCAGCACGCTAAATGCTGCATGTAGCTAGTTAGCTGAATCGTAGCTAGGTAGCCAGCACGCTAAATGCTGCATGTAGCTAGTTAGCTGAACCTTAGCTAGGTAGCCAGCACGCTAAATGCTGCATGTAGCTAGTTAGCTGAACCTTAGCTAGGTAGCCAGCACGCTAAATGCTGCATGTAGCTAGTTAGCTGAACCTTAGCTAGGTAGCCAGCACGCTAAATGCTGCATGTAGCTAGTTAGCTGAACCTTAGCTAGGTAGCCAGCACGCTAAATGCTGCATGTAGCTAGTTAGCTGAACCTTAGCTAGGTAGCCAGCACGCTAAATGCTCCGGCACAGGGCTGACGCTGGTTGAACTGCCTGGGCCAGTCTGTCTGTCGAAGACCGAGGGAACCGCATCGGGCTTCAGCTGATTAGTGGTCTTCTGGACAAACCTCCCATCCTCTTCAAAGACACCCTCAAAAACATAATCCGAGGCAATGAAGTGTTCACTGCAGATCTTCGTTCCCCGTCCAACAGGCTGATCGCGCCGCTTGAGTGCAGCCAGCCTGAGCCAACGCGCCAACAACACTGTTTCTTTCACTGGTAGTTTGTGGAAATGAACCAACTTTCCTTTCTCTTTCACGCGGTAAAATTCGTTTGAACAGCCGGGAGCGATACAAAAAGAACCACTGCGGTCGCGTTATTTGGTGGGTAACGTTGCATTTACTGACTGACCTTCAAGACACTCCATGTTTACTAGCTATCTAACCAGCAGTGTAACCCGGGAGCCAGCCCAAACCATCACCGTGACGTCACCATCTAGCTTACGCTAAAATGGCGCCGCCCCATGGGGAAAACAGGGACAATTACATTTGAGTTTTCAGACAAATAAGCAGGATTTCACATTTGATTATAGGACCCTGTCTTACCCAAGGTACACAACAAGCAAACTAGGCTCACATTGTTCAGGCAAACTACACCTGCCCTAATATTTATTTTACTTGCCCCGGGCAATCGGGCAACTATTAGTTCATCTGTGGTCCTGTGTCTGAGTTTAGTGTTGGTCTGTTGCGGCATCAATGCAAATTGCTTGTGCACATGTACTGGGACTGCCCACCAGTTAAGATATTTTGGAAAGAAGTGACCCAGCAATTGTCAAATCTCTTAACTCTGGATATACCTGTACACCCCTCTGTATTACTGCTGAATGATGTCTTTGAGCATGCAGTACCTCCACAGCTAAAGAGATTGGTTTTATCCGGTATCACAGTGGCTAAAAAGCTGATAGCATCACGATGGTTTCAACCGGAAAAAATGTGCCGGAAGGTCTGGATTCTTACATATCTCGATGTGATTTATCAAGAAATATCAACAGCTAGAATTTTGGGTCTCAATGAATCCAAAATGGCAATGTGGTTAGAAGTGGTGGAGAGAATAAAAGCTAGCATATAATGGTAATGTCTGGTTAGGAACAAATTATAATGGTTGGATTATCCAATGGGGGGTCCGGGAGAGGGGGGTACGAGCTGGAGCATATGTGTATTTGTATATCCCATTGTGTGTTGTCATGTTTGTTTATGTGTTTGTTTAAAAAATAGTAAAAAATAAAATACAAAAAAAAAATTGCTTGTGGGTACTGTATACCACGTCATTAAGTGTTTCTGATTCTGAAGTACACTTCTCCTCTCCAGACCCCCCACAGCTCTCGGTAGAGGAGGTTCCCCCTGGGCAGCGGGAGAGGAGCCCCAGTCTGAGCCAGGAGGAGCCAGAGACCCTACAGATGAACGAGGAACAGGAGGAACTCTGGAGCAGTCAGGAGGCAGAGCAGCTCCAAGGTCTGCAGGAGGCTGGTGTCATCAAGGTGACATACAATCCTGTCCCTGTGAAGAGTGAACATGATGAAGAGAAACCTCAGTCCTCGTGGTTTAACCAAACCCAGGACCCAGAGTCCCTACAGATTAAAGAGGAACAGGAGGAACTATGTCAAGATCTAGAGCAGGCTGATGGCTCCAAGATGACCTCACACCCTGTGAAATATGAACATGACGGAGAGAATACTATGTCCTCACGGCTCGGCCAAACCCAGGACCCAGAGCTCCTACAGATTAAAGAGGAACTACATCAAGGGCTGGAAGAAGCTGATCTCTCCAAGACCACAGTTCACCCAGTGAAGTGTGAAGATGACAGAGAGAACTCTCTGTCCTTCCAGCATCTTCAAACCCAGAGGGAGAGAAACGGAGAAGCGTCCTCTTTACCCAGCACCTCGACTGGACACATGAAAACGGAACCCGACGGAGAGGACTGTGGACTATCGGAACCAGCCAGTAACCTAGATCCAGCTGGTGATTTAGAACCAACTAGAGATGATGAGCATCACTCTTCAGACTGTTCTGGAACTGATGACAGTGATGCGTGGGAGGAGACCAGTGAACCTCGTCCAGGTTTACTGACGTCGAAGAAGACGCAGAGCGACAAAGGACGGAGTTTATCCAACAGCAACACGTTCAAGAGCTCTGTGGTTTCGTCCCATGAGGTGAAATTATCAAACCACGTTCCGTCTGAAACGTGGAGCTGTAGAGTGTGTGGGAAATGTTTTCCCAGTAAGTCTTCATTAGCGCGCCATATTAGAGTCCATCGTAGCGACTGTGGTTTGTGTGGGAAACATTTAGAGCCCACAGAGAGCTTAAAACTTCACTTTCAAATTCACACGACGTGTGCCGTTTGTGGCAAGATATGCACCACTATTTCATATTTGGTCAAACATATGAGAATTCATACCGGGGAAAAGCCCTATAGTTGCTCACTGTGTCACAAGAGATTTGGTGAAAAGTTCTATCTGACCGTGCACTTGAGGAGTCACACTAAAGAGAAACCGTTCAGTTGTTCGGTCTGTGGGAAAGGGTCCAGGACCAGAGGGGATCTGCAGAAACACAGGCGGACGCACACAGGAGACAAGCCGTTCAGTTGTTCAGTTTGTGGGAAAGGATTCAGTAGGAAAGCATATTTGAAGGCACACGCGATGACTCACACGGGAGAGAAACCATTTAGTTGTTCGGTCTGTGGGAAAGGGTTCGGCGAGAAAGCATATTTGAAGATCCACGCGATGACTCACACGGGAGAGAAACCATTTAGTTGTTCGGTCTGTGGGAAAGGGTTCAGAACCAGAGCGGATCTGAAAAGACACACGTTGACTCACACGGGAGAGAAACCATTCAGTTGTTCGGTTTGTGGAAAGGGGTTCATTAGGAAAGGACATTTGAAGAGCCACATGAGCGGTGGAAAACATTTAGTTATGGACTGAAAACACCGATGTTGTAAGATCTATGAGAGGTCGTACAGGAGAGAAGCCATTTATTTATGTAGCGATTGTGGAAAAGGATTTAAACAAAAGTCTCATCTGAAGAGACACACAAGAAGTCACTGGAGAGAAGAACCCATTTAGTTGTTCAGTTTGTGGGAAAGGGTTCAGACGCAAAAGAAACTTGCAGACCCACAAAAAAAAAATATATATATATATATCTAACCCTAACTAACCTTACTGTCATGCACTTGTCCTAATAAACTAACCTACACTGTAACACGCAACACTTTGATGAACATTGTTGCTCAGCTGATAGAGTTGTACCCTTCTTGCTGTCTTGTCGTACAGAACTTGTAAGTCGCTTTGGATAAAAGCGTTCAGTTAAATTACTAAATGTAAATGTAAATGCAGGAGAATGTCCATTTTGTGGCAGAATATTTAGTCAAAAAGGTACCTATAAAAGACACATGGTAACTCATTTGAGTGAGAACCCCTGCTTGTCATAACTATTTTCATATTTTTTTTACACACAATTTCTATTTTCTTAGTCTTTAGTCTAAAAGCCCGTGACTTGATTAAAGGAGAACTTCACAGATCTTTCTGTTGTGAGCAGGACATGTGATAAACGGACATGTGACTCACCAGCGTGTTCGTCGTCTCGGAGAGGAATTTATCTGGGTGCCTGTGAGCTCTCAAGACACCGAACACGTTACTGAACACGTTACCGAACACGTTACTGAGTCACAGGACTGGTCATCACATGTCCTCCTCACGACAGAACCACAGGACTGATCATCACATGTCCTCCTCACGACAGAACCACAGGACTGATCATCACATGTCCTCCTCACGACAGAACCACAGGACTGATCATCACATGTCCTCCTCACGACAGAACCACAGGACTGGTCATCACATGTCCTCCTCCTGACAGAACCACAGGACTGATCGTCACATGTCCTCCTCACGACAGAACCACAGGACTGATCATCACATGTCCTCCTCACGACAGAACCACAGGACTGGTCATCACATGTCCTCCTCACGACAGAACCACAGAAGAAGTTGAAGATTGGCAAAGTGTCTTTTTAAGGAACATCATTCTCCTACACAAGAGCAGTAGATGTCAGGTACACTGGCTCCCCCTTGTGGTTGATCATTTATTACAGATCTACAGCCAGATCTACTGGATTATGCTTCAAGACCCACAAGTTAGTTCTAAAGTTAGTTCTAAAGTTCAGAATGTACCCGTTTTAACCGATTCTTCTTTATTTTCTATCAGGTGTTTAATCTTGTTTATTTTAAATCTGCGGGCGTATCTTGACATCATTGTAAATAAGGATTTCTGAGATTTAAATAAAGGTGTGAATGAGAATCCTGTAATCAAAAGCTGACTTATTTGGCCTCATATTCATCTTCTCATGTGAACTCCATTGTTACATTGCAGTCGACAGCAAAAGTGAAAACTAAGCTCTCTGTCTCGATACCTTCTCTTTTGACTCTGTTGTTTATTCCCATGCGATTAACTGAACTCCAGGTCTGAGTGGGAGGAGCAAGGCCTGCAGACTTAGAGTTGTATTTTTTTTTCTTTTTTTTTTCTGTTTCTGATGATTCTTTCTCTCATTTTCTCCCCGTCCCAATTAGTCGTCGTGCCAATTCCCCCCCTCCCCTACCTGGCGCTGTATGCATGTTCTCCTATGAGTCGGTACAAGGCCCCCCCCCTCCCCTACCTGGCGCTGTATGCATGTTCTCCTATGAGTCGGTACAAGGCCCCCCCCCTCCCCTAGGTGGCGCTGTATGCATGTTCTCCTATGAGTCGGTACAAGGCCCCCCCCCCCTCCCCTCCCCTTCCTCCGAGGCGTGCGCCGACAGCCAGTGACGTCTTTTCACTTGGCAGCGAGGGCTCTCATTGGTGAAGTGTAACGTGTGGGAGGGCACGCTATCTCCACCAAGTCCTGCCCCGCTGAGCAAGCGCCGAGACCTGACCTGTAGGCGTCACTGTCCACAACGCCAGATTCCCACCCGCCAGCTTTCCCACCCTCTAATACAGCCAATTGTATTAGTGTGAACGGCCAGCCAAGCTGGTGACAACGCCGCGAATCCAGCATCTGCGGCGTTGGTGACGAACGCAATCTCCGCTACGCCACCTGACCGCATAGTTGTATTTCTAAGCCATCAGCAGTTAATGTTCCACGGATAGGCCTTAGACAGCAGCTTCCCATGAAATTAGAAGTATGAATCTACACTTAGTTTGATTTTCATTTCGAGGCGCCCTCTGACTGACCGCCAGACCCAAGCGGGCCTTGATGAATGAATTCCACTACAATTTCGGCTGTCATTCTGAGAAATATATATATATATTTCTAAATCTGTTTTTCGAATAAGATTCTGATTGTTTGGGGCCTACTAAGGAAGGCGTGCCTTAATAATGCCTGATCGGTTTGAATCTGAACGGCATGATTATCTAATTCCACTGCTTTTTTTTATATATATATATATATATATTTTTTTTTGTTATTTTTTAAACATACACATAAACATAACAACATAAAATTAGTTATACAAGCATTAATTAACAGTACACATCCAATTAAATCACCATTTAAATAAATGTATTATACGAGATATATACCTAATACTTGCTATCTAATACCCTACACACATATGCTCTCGCTCGCTCCCCCCCCCCGGACCCCCACTTGGATAATCCATCCATTATCATTCGCTCCTTACCAGGCACTACAGTTCATATGCTAGCTTTTATTCTATCCACCACTTCTAACCACATTGCCATTTTGGATTCACTGACACCTAAAATCCTTGCTGTGGATATTTCTAGATAAATCACATCGAGATATGTAAGAATCCAAACCTTACTACACATTTTTTCCGGTTGAAACCATCGTGATGCTATCAGCTTTTTAGCCACTGTGATACCTGATAAAACTAATCTCTTTAGCTGTATAGGGACTGCAAACTCAAAAACATCATTCAACAGCAATACAGAGGGGTGTACAGATATATTCAGAGTTAAGAGATTTGATAATTGCTGGGACACTTCTTTCCAGAATATCTTAACTTCCACTGCTAATTCTGCAGTTATTTTGAGAACTTTCTTTTTAATCGGTCTTTCAACTACAATTCTGGTTGGTTGGGGCCCTAAATTAGGCAGGGCCCTAAGTCCAGTGCTTGATCTGCCTAGTGGGCAGCACGGCCCTGGCTTTACCTGCTCATTCAGTCCGCGGTGCAGTGACCCGAAACCCTAACCTGGTTACCCAGCCGAGCGCAGCAGGCAGCGGTTTCATCAGGGAGGTCAGAGTCAACATCCCTCCATGCCCTCGCCCCCCGGTACCTGTCTGATCTCCTCCACCACCAGTACACTCCATCCCGGAACCTACCATCCTCTGATCTGGGTTTCCTCTCCATCCCTCGCACCAGGTTACGGACTTTTGGGGACAGAGCCTTCAGCGTGGCGTCCCCTACCCTCTGGAACTCTCTCCCCCCCCGAAATCCGCAACGCCCCAACCCTGGACACCTTCAAATCCGCTCTAAAAACACACCTCTTCACCAAGGCTTTTCCCCATCAGTTAGTTTTAGATTAAATTAGGTCCATTATCCCCTACTTTCCCTCATCCCCTCCCCCCCCCCCCCCCCCTATTTTCCTTGCCCTATTTTTTGTCCTGATTGTAAAGCGACCTTGGGTTCTATGAAAGGTGCTATATAAATTTGATCTATTATTATTATTATTATTATTATTATTATTAACAATAACATGATAAAGAACTATAATAATAATCATTAAAATAATATATAATTTACAGGAAGATTATCTACGCCGGTATGGATTTACAAAGTACATTTGACTCACCATTGTGTCCTGTATAATAGGGTTGGATGGTCCTCTCTAGCAGAGAGCTGCATTGGCATCTGTTTCTACATAAAGCCATAATTGGAGATTGAGCCCCATTTATCTCACTTCTCTGCTGGAGTGGACGTCTGGACCCTATAGGACACACGTTCCACTGACTGGCTCTCTGGACTGGACGTCTGGACCCTATAGGACACACGTTCCACTGACTGGCTCTCTGGAGTGGACGTCTGGACCCTATAGGACACACGTTCCACTGACTGGCTCTGCTGGACTGGACGTCTGGACCCTATAGGACACACGTTCCACTGACTGGCTCTCTGGACGTCTGGACCCTATAGGACACACGTTCCACTGACTGGCTCTCTGGACTGGACGTCTGGACCCTATAGGACACACGTTCCACTGACTGGCTCTCTGGACGTCTGGACCCTATAGGACACACGTTCCACTGACTGGCTCTCTGGACTGGACGTCTGGACCCTATAGGACACACGTTCCACTGACTGGCTCTCTGGACTGGACGTCTGGACCCTATAGGACACACGTTCCACTGACTGGCTCTCGCACCTAAAGCACCTGGAGGAGTTTGTACTGAACTTGGGAGATCTGCTTTTAGCTTCTGTCCTCCTGACGCATCATGCAACAAACTCTAAGGCTCAATACTTTGGTCAGTTTAAATCCTTGACCGCCAACTGTAGGAGCAAAATTCTAGGGTGAAATTAGTATACCTGTTTTTATTATCTTTATCTGTATTTATTATCGTGCTTTGTGTTTATTAATATATGTCATTGTCATAATTCATTCCAATATGGAGACTTGCCTGGTCTACTCCCCTTTTCCCCCATGTTCCCCCTAACCACTCCTATAACATGGCAGGTAGTTTGCCAGGATGCCTGAATACTTTAGACAACAAATGTTTGTTTCCGCGTCTCTGATTGGCCAGGTCATGTGACATGTGCGCCAATCGTGGGACCGCAAGTTTCTACACTGGTTAAGCTTAGGCGCTCGTTCGAAGTTGGTTATGGTTAGAGTTTGTGAGCATGGCGATAGAACGCCTTGTCCTGATTCCAAACTCTCAGGGGTAGAGCGGGTTGTCCAATGATCCAAGGGTTGGTGGTTCGAATCCCGCTCAAGCCCATGTCCATCCCACTGCCGTTGTGTCCTTGGGCAAGACACTTAACCTACTTGCCTCGTATGAATGTGTAGTATGCATGTGAATGAATGTTGGTGGTGGTCGGAGGGGCCGTAGGCGTTGATTATTCGCCACGCTTCCGTGAGTCTGCCTCAGGGCAGCTCTGGCTGCAATTGTAGCTTACCACCACCGGTATGACTGTGTATGAACGAATAATGGACTCTGTGAAGCGCTCTGGGTCAGTGAAGAGCGCTATATAAATCCAAGTCATTATTATTATTATTATTATTATTAACCAACTGCGAAAGAGTCGCCTAAGCTTAACCAGTGATAAACTAGGCGTTAGGTAGTTTGCAGGCTGTTAGACCCGGAAATAGGCGCCGAACTTGCCGTCCCACGATTGGCGCACATGTCACATGACCTGGCCAATCAGAGCGCAAAACTCGAACGCGGAAACAAACATTTGTTGTCAAAAGTATTCACGCTGCCAGGACACTTTTTTAACTGCTGCTGTGACCCATTGTCACCTCCATTTTATATTGTAAACACTGAATCGAAACGTGCAATGTTACTCACAGTCACTGTGCCTTGTATATATCTTATATCCTTTTTAAAAAAAAATCAATTTTTACCATATTTTTTAGCACTCGCTTTTAAATAGTCAATTTCTTTAGTTAAGTATTGTGATTTTGTGTGAAGGGCGGACTAGCAAAGTAAGATTTTCATTGTACGGAAAACTGCCTGTTTAACTGTGCAGTGTGCACATGACAATAAAACGATCTTGAATCTTGAAGGTGGAGCGGATGTCCCGATAATTTTTTTTAATTGTAAATATATATATCTATTTTTTTTAAATCCCAATTTCTCACATTACATTCACCCTGAATGTTGACGTTATCCAGGTGAAAAGTTAACTTCATTCAAGCGAGGCATTGCAATCCTTGACATAAATCATTTGATGTATAATTAAATCAAAGGAAATGCGTTTGGGTCTGAGAGGGTGAAAGAAACAATCCCCACTACCAAAATGAAAGTTTACCCAAATCAAAAACCCTGGGTAGACAAATCCGTCCGTGAAGCTCTGAGAGAGCGCACCAAAGCATACAATGACGGCCTAGTGGCAGGCAACATGAACGACCACAAGGTGGCGCAACACAACGTAAGGAGGACAGTGACAGAGGCCAAACGACGCTACAGGGATAAAATTGAACTCCAGTTTGAACAAGCTGACTCTAGAGCTATGTGGCAGGGGCTCAAAACGATGACAGACTACAAAGGCGCCTCCCTCAAACTGAACAGTGACATCTCCTTAGCAAACGACCTCAATACCTTCTATGCGAGGTTTGATGCTGGTAATAACAACACCAGCTCACAAGCCTCGGCAATGGGGGGGGGGGGGTCGGCTGCTGATGGAGGCGCAGTGTTCAGGGTAACAGAGCATGAGGTGAGGCGGACCTTTAAAAAAGTGAATATCAGGAAGGCAGCAGGTCCGGACGGCATCCCCGGCCGCGTCCTAAAAGTCTGTGCCGACCAACTGGCCCCAGTATTCACTGACATATTTAACCTGTCCTTAGAACAGGCTGTCATCCCCACCTGCCTGAAGAAGTCCACTATTATCCCTGTACCCAAAAAATCCAAGCCTGCTTGCCTCAACGACTACCGCCCTGTAGCTCTCACCTCCATAGCCATGAAGTGCTTTGAGAAGCTAGTAAAGGGCTACATCTGCTCCTCCCTCCCCATCAACATGGACCCCCTGCAATTTGCATACCGCCCCAACAGGTCCACGGAGGACGCCATATCCCATGTGCTGCACACAGCAGCATCACACCTGGACAAGAGGCAGGGGAACTATGTGAGAATGCTATTCATCGACTACAGCTCGGCATTCAATACCATAGTCCCCTCCATACTCATAGCCAAGCTCAGGGACCTGGGCTTGGGCTATGACCTCTGCCAGTGGGTCTTGGACTTCCTGACTGGCAGACCCCAGGTGGTGAGAGCAGGCAACTGCATCTCCTCATCCATCACCCTCAACATAGGGGCCCCCCAGGGCTGTGTTCTGAGTCCCCTCCTCTACTCCCTGTACACACACGACTGTGTGGCTCAGCGGAGTAGCAATACAATCGTCAAATTTGCTGACGACACAGTGGTGGTGGGCCTGATCTCTGCCAACGACGAGAGGGCCTACCTGGAAGAGGTCAAGGTCCTGGCGGGATGGTGCCAGGAAAACAGCCTCTCCCTGAACGTCAGCAAAACAAAGGAGATGATTGTGGACTTCAGGAGGTCGGGGGTCAAGGACTACAGCCCCCTCAGCATCGACGGGGCACCGGTTGAGAGAGTCAACAGCTTCAAGTACCTCGGAGCCCACATATCCGAGGACTTGAAATGGACCATACACATTAACAGTGTGGTGAAGAAGGCACGACAACGCCTCTACTTCCTCAGGCGCCTAAGGAAGTTCCAAGTCAGCCAGAAGATCCTTAAGAACTTCTACTCATGTACAATAGAGAGCATCTTGACCGGCAACATCACCTCCTGGTTTGGGAATAGCACTGCAAAAGACCAAAGCAGACTACAAAGAGTGACACGTTCAGCCGAACGCACAATCGGAGGGGGGCTCCCCACCCTCCAGAACATTTACTACAAGCGTTGCAAGGGGAAGGCTAAGAGAATTATTAAGGACTCGAGCCACCCGAACAACTGCCTCTTTGAACTGCTGCCGTCAGGCAAGCGATACAGGAGTCTCAAGGCGAGCACAGAAAGACTCAGAAGTAGCTTCTATCCCCAGGCCATCAGGCTGCTAAACGAACAATGAATGAACACTACACAACAACAACCACCAAACACACATAGCACACACATCCACACGCACACACTCACTTTAAACAAACACACTGCAGCACCCACTACACACACTTTATAGCACACACCCACTTTAAACAAACACACTGTAGCACCCACTCCCCACACTTTATATTTATGGATTGCACTACAACTCGTACACCTTACTGTAAATTGTACCTAAAATTGTACCTCATCCCATTTCTGCTTTGCACTAGATAGTACTGTACATTAGTACACTGCATAGTTGTGTATTGTATATTATATGGTAACTCAGAACATTGTACATATGTCTATACCGAACAACTGTGACCTCATTTTCTTCTTCTAAATTCATGCTATATTATGTTATTATGTTATTTGATACTATCTTGTCTAGCACAGTCTCTGGAGCGTAACAGTAAGAAGCATTTTGTATGAAAGTATTCTGTACTTCTGTATGACAACTATTAAAGAACTTGAACTTGAACTTGAGAGTGTGGCTGGTCTGCCGTTCTGCAGCTGGATACTATTGGTTTGTTTTGGCAAAATTCTTCTGCTCTGTGTGACAATAAATAAATGAATGATGATATGCAATTTAAAATCAAAACTAAGGCCTCAGTATGAACATGGTCATGTTTGTTGAATAAAATAAAAAATCCCAATTTTTTTTATCGGATCGGGACATCCCTGCGGTACCATATCGTTTTTGACCGCACTTAATTTCTAGTTCATGTTAATTTGCCAAAAAAAAATTTTTGTTTTATAGTTAGTAAATCCTGTTTATTTTACAAAGTACATCGTATCTTTATCATCCATAGGATTGCCTTTACACCAACCATTCCACCATCATGTGTAATTGTTTTAATTGATTGTACAAACTATTATTTTACATTTACATTCATTTAGCTGCTTACAAGTTCTGTACAACAGGTCAGCAGGAAGGTACAACTCTTTCAGCGGAGTAACAATGTTCATCAAACAGTGTTGAAACGTGGGTCTGCATCTTCTGGCCGCCTCAGACCTACTCCTATCCAAGCTCCCGGAGGGTCATCAAAGAGAAGCCGCCTATTCTCAGTCCTTGCCCCACAATGGTGGAATGAACTGCCCACCACAGTTAGGACAGCCGAATCCCGTCCAATCTTTCGCCGTCGACTAAAGACTCACTTCTTCAACCATTATCTGAAATGATTAAAAAAAAAAAAAAAAAAAAATCTAACCCTAACTAACCTTACTGTCATGCACTTGTCCTAATAAACTAACCTACACTGTAACACGCAACACTTGATGAACATTGTTACTCAGCTGATAGAGTTGTACCCTTCTTGCTGTCTTGTCGTACAGAACTTGTAAGTCGCTTTGGATAAAAGCGTCAGCTAAATGACTAAATGTAAATGTAAATGTGGGTGCTGCAGTGTTGAGTGCATAGTAATAAAGACATATTAGCATAGTAGGTAGTAATCTAGGCAAGGAAGATTATTTAGTGGCAAAGTGCACAATAGTAAAAGATAAGTTTTAAAAATATATATTTCTTTTTTATTTCAGATAGACTATTGATTGAAGAAGTGTGTTTTTAGTCGGCGGAGGAAATTAGTTTGGGTTTCGGCTGTCTGTGATGGTTTCAGCTGTCTGTCCTGACTGTGATGGTTTCAGCTGTCTGTCCTGACTGTGATGGTTTCAGCTGTCTGTCCTGACTGTGATGGTTTCAGCTGTCTGTCCTGACTGTGATGGTTTCAGCTGTCTGTCCTGACTGTGATGGTTTCAACTGTCTGTCCTGACTGATGGTTTCAGCTGTCTGTCCTGACTGGTGGTTTCAGCTGTCCTGACTGTGGTGGTTTCAGCTGTCCTGACTGTGATGGTCATGCTGGACCTACAAAAGGCCTTCGACACTGTCAATCACACCATTCTGATTGACAAGCTAAAAGCAATTGGTTTTATCAGTCTATCAGTGAGCTGGATGCAATCCTACCTGGAGGGGAGAGAACAGATGGTGGAGGTAAACGGTACCCTATCCCCCCCCCCCCCTCCCAGTGAGCTGAGCTGTGGTGTTCCACAAGGAAGCATACTAGGACCGCTACTGTTCCTAATTTATGCAAATGACGTGTCGTCAGCTTGTGACTGCAACTTGTTCCTGTTTGCGGACGACTCAGCCCTGCTGGTTTCGGACAAGAACATGTTACAGGTTGAAAAAACCCTCAGCTCGGAACTCTGCAAAATCTGCACCTGGCTCGCTGATAACAAACTATCATTACACATGGGTAAAACAGAGTCCATTTTCTTCGGTTCAAATAACAAACTCAGCAAGACCGATGGCTTCTCAGTTACAGTGGGTGACAATATTGTCACAAGGAAAGATGAAATTACCTACCTGGGTTCCATCCTAGAGGCTAATCTTTCCTGTGACAAAATGGCATCCAATGTAATAAAAAAAAAGTCAACCAACGAACTCGATTCTTGTACCGGATCTCCTCACTGGTAAACAAGAATACCCTGAAGACTCTGGCAGGAGCACTCATTCAAGGGTACTACGACTATGCTTCCACCTCATGGTACCAAAGCACCTCAAAGGCGCTAAAAACAAGATTACAAACATCACAAAACAAACTGGTCAGACTACTGCTTTACCTGACTCCTAGAACCCACCTCACCCCTGCCCACTTTGACAACCTAGGATGGCTTAGAGTAGACGACAGAGTACAGCAACTTGCAATGGGCCTGGTCTACAAGATACACTATATGACTAAGGTACCCATGTACATGTCAAAATACTTCCCAAAGGTCAGTGAATACCACCATCACAACACCAGAGGGAGCTCCACAAATCATGTTAAACCCAGATTCGGCTCAAACAACGGACTAAAAACTTTTTGCAATTATGCCACATCAATGTGGAACGCCCTACCCACAGCCGTAAAATAATGTGAATCCCTACCCACATTCAAAACCGCTCTTAAAGAGCACCTACGGGAGGCTGCAATTCGAAACTGGCCCCTGTAAATGTCCAACCCCCCCCCCCCACCCCCTCCTAATAGACAGTCTCCTTCCCATCATATGTATATATTCTCTCCCCACCGTATGTATATATTCTCTCTCACCCACCCCCTCCTAATGTACAGTCTCCTCCCCACCGTATGTATATTCTCTCCCCACCGTATGTATATATTCTCTCCCCCCCCCCCCCCTTCTAATGAACAGTCTCCTCCCCATCATATGTATATACTCTCTGTCAGGATCTATGGGTAACAGGACTGTATATTTGCATATCGTATAATGTCACAAATAGTACTATATACCTCAACGCCCAGAAAACAGTGGAGATGGTAGTGGACTTCAGGCAGAAAGCAGCCCCCCCCCCCCCGATCACTCTGGGAGGCACCCCGTGGCCTCTGTGGAGTCCTGCCGCTTCCTCGGCATGACACTCTCCCGCGGGACCTGAAATGGGAGCCGAACACCATCGCTCTCAACAAAAAGGCCCGGAAGAGGATGTACTTCCTACGTCAGCTGAGGAAGTTCAGGCTGCCGAGGACCATGATGGTCCAGTTCTACGCCGCCATCATCCAGTCCATCCTCACCCTCTCCATCATCACCTGGTTCCCTGCAGCCACAGTCAGGGACAAGGCCAAGCTGCAGCGGGTGATACGATCAGCGGAGAGGGTGATCGGCTGCTCCCTTCCCTCCCTCGAGTCCCTACACTCCACCAGGGCCTTGAGGAGGGCGAGGAAGATCATGGCAGACCCCGTCCACCCGGGTCACAACCTCTTCAACATGCTCCCCCACGGCAGGCGGCTACGGCTGCCCAAGACACTAAAGTCCCGCCACAGACTGAGTTTCTTCCCCTCAGCAGCTCGCCTGGTAAAAAATGAGTCAGGTGTCCCCCTGCCCCCCCCCCCCCCCCCCCTC
Organism: Notolepis coatsorum; assembly: GCF_963971535.1. Lineage (NCBI taxonomy): Eukaryota > Metazoa > Chordata > Actinopteri > Aulopiformes > Paralepididae > Notolepis > Notolepis coatsorum. Next base: position 25,360 of record NW_028174641.1, read on the forward strand.
TATGGCGAGCTGCTAGGGCTGGACCTCTGGACTTGAACTGTGCTGCACTGTATCCATGTCCCCAACCACTGCACTTTACTGTCTTATCGTTGTCTCACTGTTCTGTCCTGTCTTGCACTTATTTATTAATTATTATTATTATGTTTATTCCTATTTCATGAAAAAATGCATGCACTGTAATGTCAAATCACGTTCCATTTGTACCTGTACTACAATATGGTGAATAAAGTCATCTGAATCTGTATGTCATGTATGTTCCTATTGAAAACGGGGGACCCTGATGTAAACAAGGCGAAAGTCTTTCTCTGGTCTGCATCCCCTTAACAATTGTGTGTATTGAGCCGTACTGTATTGTACCCATTCTGCAATCTGTTAATAAAGTTTCCATTCATTCCTTCATTTTCAATTAATCAAAATTGAATGCCAAACTTCTTTTCGTTTTACTGGAGTTGTGCTGTATCATGATGACAATACATTTGAATCTGATCTAATATAATAATATTAAACATTACTGGCTGATGTGCAAAGCAGTTTAAAGTACTAAATGATTAACTCAAACACTACGGTCGTCAGCTTGTGACTGCAACTTGTTCCTGTTTGCGGACGACTCAGCCCTGCTGGTCTCTGACAAGAACAAGTTACAGGTTGAAAAAGCCCTCAGCTCGGAACTAGGCAAAATCTGCATATGGCTTGCCGATAACAAACTATCATTACACATGGGCAAAACAGAGTCCATTCTCTTCGGTTCAAATAACAAACTCAGCAAGACCGACGGCTTCTCAGTTACAGTGGGTGACAATATTATCACAAGGAAAGATGAAATTACCTACCTGGGTTCCATCCTAGAGGCTAATCTTTCCTGTGACAAAATGGCATCCAATGTAATAAAAAAAGTCAACCAACGAACGCGATTCCTGTACCGGATCTCCTCTCTGGTAAACAAGAATACCCTGAAGACTCTAGCAGGAGCACTCATTCAAGGGTACTACGACTATGCTTGCACCTCACGGTACCAAAGCACCTCAAAGGCACTAAAAAACAAATTACAAACATCTCAAAACAAGCTAGTCAGACTACTACTTGACCTGACTCCTAGAACCCACCTCACCCCTGCCCACTTTGACAACCTAGGATGGCTTAGAGTAGACGACAGAGTACAGCAACTTGCAATGGGCCTGGTCTACAAGATACACTACGCGACCAAGGTACCCATGTACATGTCAAAATACTTCCCAAAGGTCAGTGAATACCACGATCACAACACCAGAGGGAGCTCCACAAATCATGTAAAACCCAGATTCGGCTCAAACAAGGGACTAAACACGTTTCGCAATTATGCCACATCAATGTGGAACGCCCTACCTACATTTACATTTACATTTAGTCATTTAGCTGACGCTTTTATCCAAAGCGACTTACAAGTTCTGTACGACAAGCCATCAGGAAGGGCACAACTCTATCAGCTGAGCAACAATGTTCATCAAAGTGTTGAGTGCTACAGTGTAGGTTAGTTTATTAGGACAAGTGCATGACAGTACGGTTAGTTAGGGTTAGATTTTTTTTTTTTTTTTTTTAATTCAGATAATGGTTGAAGAAGTGCGTCTTTAGTCGACGGCGAAAGATTGGACGTGATTCGGCTGTCCTAACTGGGGTGGGTAGTTCATTCCACCATTGTGGGGCAAGGACTGAGAATAGGCGACTTCTCTTTGATGACCCTCCCGGAGCTTGGATAGGAGTAGGTCTGAGGCGGCCAGAAGATGCAGGTTAGCTAAAGCTGTAAAGGAATGTGAATCACTACCCACTTTCAAAAACACTCTCAAAAAACACCTACGTGAGACTGCAATTCGAAACTGGCCCCTACAAATGTCCTAACCTAGTTGTACAGTAAATGACCAAGTAAGGCTTTGTCAATATTCCAATGTACAGTGTAAAATGTGTGTGTGTCCCCTACCCAACCCCCCCCCCCCCCCCACCTCCAATGTACAGCCCTCACCCAACCCACCCAACCCCACCCCACCCAACCAACCTCCTCCAATGTACAGTTTCTACGCCAAATGTATATACACTCCTTTTCTGGACACTTTTGTATCACAAACAGTACTGTATTTGCAAATCTGATATGTCATAAATGTATAGATGTAGCAGTACTGTCTATCTGTATGTCATGTATGTCATATATGTTATGATGAATTGAAAATGGGGGACCCTGATGTAAACAAGACGAAAGTCTTTCTCTGGTCTGCATCCCCTTAACAATTGTATGTATTGAGCTGTACTGTACCCATTCTGCAATCTGTTAATAAACTTTTCAATCAATCAATCAATCAGTCATAAAACCAGCGGCACGTCTACACACGCCATTACGGCAACAGGCGCGTCGTGACGTCACCAGCGGGCACGTCTACACACGCAGTTACGGCAACAGGCGCGTCGTGACGTAGGCGGATGTAAACAGTCTTGGAGCGGTTGCGTTGTTGTAGAGAAGCAGCAGCAGCAGGATGATGGAGGAGATGTGTTCTTTTGTCTTCTTCATCCTGTCTCAGTCTCAGCTTGTTCCCACAGAGGAGGCCTTCTCGTCCTGAACCTCCTGCTCTCTGAGAGCGAGCAGACCATGGCGTCCTCCTGTGTGAGCTTCCACTCCCAGCTGGCCGCCATCATAGAGGTCTGTACCTGCCATCACTGTTCTTTATTTATATAATAATACATACATATATAACACTGATGTTACTGCTGCTCTTTATTTATATAATACATAACATATATATAACATAACACCTTACACGTGTTATACAGGTGATGATTTAATCATATTATTATTTGTATCATTATTATTATTATTATTATTATTAGTAGCAGTAGTAGTACTACGACTATGCTTGCACCTCATGGTACCAAAGCACCTCAAAGGCGCTAAAAACAAGATTACAAACATCTCAAAACAAACTGGTCAGACTACTGCTTGACCTGACTCCTAGAACCCACCTCACCCCTGCCCACTTTGACAACCTAGGATGGCTTAGAGTAGACGACAGAGTACAGCAACTTGCAATGGGCCTGGTCTACAAGATGCACTACACGACCAAGGTACCCATGTACATGTCAAAATACTTCCCAAAGGTCAGTGAATACCACGACCACAACACCAGAGGGAGTTCCACAAATCATGTTAAACCCAGATTCGACTCAATCAAGGGACTAAACACGTTTCGAAATTATGCCACATCAATGTGGAACGCCCTACCCACAGCCGTAAAGGAATGTGAATCACTACCCACATTCAAAACCACTCTCAAAGAACACCTACGGGAGACTGCAATTCGAAACTGGCCCCTGTAAATGTCCTAACCCAACCCAATGTACAGTAAATGACCAAGTATGGTTTTGTCAATATTCCAATGTACAGTTTTGCTTGTACAGTTGTACAGTGTCTTGTTTACATCAGGGTCCCCCATTTTCAATTCATATTGACATTTATGACATAGGGACATACAGGTATTTAGTACTGTTACATTTGTGACATATACGATATTCAAATATACAGTACTGTTACCCATAGATCCTGACAGAGTATATACATATGATGGGGAGGGGACTGTACATTAGGAGGGGGTGGGTGGGTGGGAGAGAAATATACATACGGTGGGGAGGAGACTGTACATTAGGAGGGGGTGGGTGGGTGGGAGAGAAATATACATACGGCGGGGAGGAGACTGTCTATTAGGAGGGGGTGGGGGGTTTGGACATTTACGATGGCCAGTTTAGAATTGCAGCCTCCCGTAGGTGCTCTTTAAGAGCGGTTTTGAATGTGGGTAGGGATTCACATTCCTTTACAGCTTTGGGTAGGGCGTTCCACATTGATGTGGCATAATTGCGAAACGTGTTTAGTCTCTTGTTTGAGCCGAATCTGGGTTTAACATGATTTGTTGAGCTTCCTCTGGTGTTGTGGTCGTGGTATTCACTGACCTTTGGGAAGTATTTTGACATGTACATGGGTACCTTAGTCGTGTAGTGTATCTTGTAGACCAGGCCCATTGCAAGTTGCTGTACTCTGTCGTCTACTCTAAGCCACCCTAGATTGTCAAAGTGGGCAGGGGTGAGGTGGGTTCTAGGAGTAAGGTCAAGCAGTAGTCTGACTAGTTTGTTTTGTGATGTTTGTAATTTTGTTTTTAGCGCCTTTGAGGTGCTTTGGTACCATGAGGTGCAAGCATAGTCCTAGTACCCTTGAATGAGTGCTCCTGTTAGAGTCTTCAAGGTATTCTTATTTACCAGTGAGGAGATCCGGTACAAGAATCTAGTTCGTTGGTTGACCTTTTTTTATTACATTGGATGCCATTTTGTCACAGGAGAGATTAGCCTCTAGGATGGAACCCAGGTAGGTAATTTCATCTTTCCTTGTGACAATATTGTCACCCACTGTAACTGAGAAGCCGTCGGTCTTGCTGAGTTTGCTATTTGATCCAAAGAGAATGGATTCTGTTTTACCCAGGTGTAATGATAGTTTATCAGCGAGCCAGGTGCAGATTCTGCCGAGTTCAGAGCTGAGGGCTTTTTAGTGTAGTAGTAGTAATAGTAAAAAATAAATTATCTATTCACTATGATCCCAACCCAGCCTACCACCAATTGGTTCAACTCCCTGGACTC
>NW_028174641.1:35000-62705 GCF_963971535.1 Notolepis coatsorum
ATCAGTATCGTGTCCTGTGATTGGCAGGCTCTGTATTATAATCAGTATCGTGTCCTGTGATTGGCAGGCTCTGTATTATAATCAGTATCGTGTCCTGTGATTGGCAGGCTCTGTATTATAATCAGTATCGTGTCCTGTGATTGGCAGGTCCTGGCCAACGCGGCCGTGTCCCAGATCAGTGCGCTGGTGGACGGTGGCTTCACGAGTCTCCGTCTGGAGGTGTCGCGGTGCCACAGAGAGAACCTGGCGCTCAGGAGCAAACTACGCCTGCAGGAGCTTCAAACTAGCAACCGCCTCTCCAAGACGGCCTTGTCCACCCGCCCCCTAGTGGCCACCTGTAGCAGGAGAGGTAACTAAACACTAAACACTAGCATGAACATAACAAGTCACTTATAAACATATAAATAAATGGGTTCAATGCCTGAACTGTTGTTTTGATGCTGAACTGAACTGTTGTTTTGATGCTGAACTGAACTGTTGTTTTGATGCTGAACTGAACTGTTGTTTTGATGCTGAACTGAACTGTTGTTTTGATGCTGAACTGAACTGTTGTTTTGATGCTGAACTGAACTGTTGTTTTGATGCTGAACTGAACTGTTGTTTTGATGCTGAACTGAACTGTTGTTTTGATGCTGAACTGAACTGTTGTTTTGATGCTGAACTGAACTGTTGTTTTGATGCTGAACTGAACTGTTGTTTTGATGCTGAACTGAACTGTTGTTTTGACGCTGAACTGAACTGAACTGTTGTTTTGACGCTGAACTGAACTGCTGTTTTGATGCTGAACTGAACTGTTGTTTTGATGCTGAACTGAACTGCTGTTTTGACTTGTTTCTCGTGGCTAGAGCTGCAACGATGAGTCAACGTCGACCAGGACATTTAATTTGAATATTCATGACCGACGCATCGTATCGTCTTTGCTGTGGAAATGGCAGACATTCAAAGTTATAACATGCGCAACATGTCATCTAACTAGTGCGCAATGAATGACGATCTATCTGTCTCTCTCTCTCTCTCTCTCTCTCTCTCTCTCTCTCTCTCTCTCTCTCTCTCTCTCTCTCTCTCTCTCTCTCTCTCTCTCTCCTCTCTCTCTCTCTCTCTCTCTAACAGAACGTACTCCCTCTCCTCTCTCTCTCTCTCTCTCTCTCTCTCTCTCTCTCTCTCTCTCTCTCTCTCTCTCTCTCTCTCTCTCTCTCTCTCTCTCTCTCTCTCTCTCTCTCTCTCTCTCTCTCTCTAACAGAACGTACTCCCAGAGCTGCAGAACAGACGACTGTCTCCCTTTACACAGCTGTCAGTACTGCTCTTATTTATTAATATCATGTCCCTCTTAACTGTAATAATCAGTAATAACTTTAATCAGTAATAAATTAATAATATCAGTAATAAATAGAATCTGTAATAATATCAGTAATAATTAGGGATGTCCGATATTATCGGCCGACCGATATTATCGGCCGATATCGGCAGTCAAATGTGATATCGGAAAATATCGGTATCGGTAAAAAAAAAAAAAAATAATAATAATTTACATTTATTTAACCTTTATTTACCCAGGCAAGCAAGTAAGAACCAATTCTTATTTTATTTATTGTCAAAAGTATGCATGTTGGTTTAATTCAACAACAAGAGATATGTAATGTTAATTTTTACTTTTTTAATTATCATATTTTGCACAGATAATGCTTACATTTAGAAAGCCTTTTGAATGCATCCAGTGAAATTATTAATTACCTGAAATTATTCAGTTTTTTTGGGGGGAAACCCTGCATATATCGGTATCGGTTGATATCGGTATCGGTATCGGTATCGAAATTAAGAGTTGGACAATATCGGAATATCGGTATCGGTAAAAAAGTCAATATCGAGCATCCCTAGTAATAATATCAGTAATAAATAGAATCTGTAATAATATCAGTAATAATAATCAGTAATAACTTGAATCTGTAATAATATCAGTAATAACTTGAATCTGTAATAATAATCAGTAATAACTTGAATCAGTAATAATATCAGTAATAACTTGAATCTGTAATAATATCAGTGATAACTTGAATCTGTAATAATATCAGTAATAACTTTTTTTTTATCCACTTTTTCTCCTTATTTTTCTATTTTTTCCCCCATCCCAATTTCGCCTCGCCAATTTTTCCTTCAATTCTCCCCTCCCCTGTCTTGAACGTTGCTAGACCATGCCTCCCACTGGTCGGCTGCAGTGAGGACCAAGCCTTGCATCACGTGTCCCCTCCGGTACACGAGGAAGCAGCCTGTCACATCTTTTCACCTACAGCACGATCTCTCAGTGGCGAGGAGTAACGCGTGGGAGGCTCACGCTGCCCCCGATACTTCCTGATTCTGCTGTACAGGCGCACCAACCGACCTGTAGGAGTCGCCGTCCACAACGTCCGATCCCCACCCACCGGCTTTCCCACCCCCTAATACTGCCAGTATGAACGACCAGCCAAGCCGGAAGCAACGCCGAGAGCTGGGCTCGAACCCAGCGTCTCCTGCGTTAGTGGCGAGCGCCTTGCCCACTGCGCCACTTAGCCGCCCTATATCAGTAATAACTTGAATCAGTAATAATATCACTAATAACTAGGGATGTCTTAAATACTTCGAAGCTTCGTTCGATGGGCATGGGATTCGAATGGGGAAATAAAATTTGAATATATATATTTTTAGCAAAATCAACTCTGCCTCTCTTTTTTTTTTTTTTTTTTTTTTTTTTTTTAATCTTTCTTCCCCTCCTTTTTCCCGATTTTTCTCCCATCCCACCCTTCCTGGTTGTTGCGTACTTTCCCCTACTGTTGGTCCGGGAGACCGGAGACTGTCACATGCTTTCCTCCGACGCATGTGCAGCCTGGGGCAGGCCAACCTGGCCGCGCAGGTTCTCACCGGGGAGAGTGTAGCGTGTGGGAGGCCACACTATCTCTCCTCAGTTCCAACCCTCGCTGAGCAGGCGCCCCGACCGAACTGTAGGGGTCGCTGTCCACAACGCCCAGAACCCACCCTTCAGCTTTCCCACCCCCTGATACAGCCAATTGTATCAGTGTGAGAGGCCAGCCAAGCTGATAGCAACGCCGGGAGCTGGATTCGAACAGGCGAATCCTAGTGTCTCCCGGTGTTGGTCACGAACGTAATCTCCGTGCGCCACCTGCCCCCCCTCTGCCTCTCTTTGTTAACTACAACAAACGTATTTAAGATGAGGTCGGACTCGGCACTGACAGATTTGTGTTCATTGTGCTGCTTTTATAAAGCCTCAAATGACGGCTTACAATATTTCATGAAAGCAAAGTGTTCGTTTGTCTAAGATTTTAAAAGGTTTAAACTTTACACCACTGACAAAGTTGAACAAAGTGCTGTACAAGTCCCACAATATAAAAATAAATCAAATGTATTAAAAAAAAATTTTTATCTCAAAGCTTCGAATTAAAATCGAATCTCGGCCCCGAAGCTTCGAATGCCAAAAAAAATTCGAAGGTCAGCCCTAGTAATAACTTGAATCAGCTCAGCTCAGCATTCAATACCATAGTCTCCTCCAAACTCATAGCCAAGCTCAGGGACCTGGGCTTGAACTATGACCTCTGCCAGTGGCCAGTAACGGGTAGACCCCAGGTGGTAAGAGCAGGCAACTGCACCTCCTCATCCATCACGCTCAACATAGGGGCCCCCCAGGGCTGTGTTCTGAGTCCCCTCCTCTACTCCCTGTACACACATGACTGTGTGGCACAGCGGAACAACAACACAATCATCAAATTTGCTGATTGATTGATTGAAAAGTTTATTAACAGATTGCAGAATGGGTACAGTACAGCTCAATACATACAATTGTTAAGGGGATGCAGACCAGAGAAAGACTTTCGTCTTGTTTACATCAGGGTCCTCCATTTTCAATTCATCATAACATATATGACATACATGACATACAGATAGACAGTACTGCTACATCTATACATTTATGACATATCAGATTTGCAAATACAGTACTGTTTGTGATACAAAAGTGTCCAGAAAAAGAGTGTATATACATTTGACGTAGAAACTGTACATTGGAGGAGGTTGGGTGGGTGGGGGCTGTACATTGGAGGTGGGGGGGGGCACAGTAGTGGTGGGCCTGATCTCTGCCAACGACGAGAGGGCCTACCTGGAAGAGGTAGAGAATCTGTCGCAGTGGTGTCAGGAGAACTGCCTCTCCTTGAACGTCAGCAAAACAAAAGAGATGATTGTGGACTTCAGAAGGTCGGGGGTCAAGGACTACAGCCCCCTCAGCATCGACGGGGCACCAGTTGAGAGTGAACAGTTTCAAGTACCTCGGAGCCCACATATCCGAGGACTTGACATGGACCACACACATTGACAGTGTTGTGAAGAAGGCACGGCAATGCCTCTACTTCCTCAGGCGCCTAAGGAAGTTCAAAGTGAGTCAGAAGATCCATAAGAACTTCTACTCATGTACAATAGAGAGCATCCTGACTGGCAACATCACCTCCTGGTTTGGGAATAGCACTGCACAAGACCGTAGCAGACTACAGAGAGTGGCACGTTCAGCCGAACGCACAATTGGGGGGGGGGGGGGTGGGCTTCCCACTCTCCAGAACATTTACAACAAGCAGTGCATGGGCAAGGCTAGGATAATTATCAAAGACTCCAGCCACCCAAACAACTGCCTCTTTGAACTGCTGCGGTCAGGCAATAATATCAGTGATAACTTGAATCAGTAATAATATCAGTAATAATATCAGTGATAACTTGAATCAGTAATAATATCAGTGATAACTTGAATCAGTAATAATATCAGTGATAATATCAGTGATAACTTGAATCAGTAATAATATCAGTGATCACTAGTTATTGACCCCAGTGTTGCCTCTCTCCTCTCAGCCAGAGACGGAGGAGCTGTCTGAGGAGGAGGAGGAGGAGGTGCTGGTGGTGGTGAAGGAGGAGGTGCTGGAGCAGCTGCAGGCGGCTGGTAGGTGACAGGTTTCAGGCTTTCCTTCACTCCTCCACAATAAAATGTTCGCGATGTTTGCGGACCCATCGTGTGTTCTGTATTATAGCTATGGAGACACTAGTACGGCTCATTTGACAGGCATTGTTTATAGTCCAACACTGACTAACCAGTTCATTTGTACATACTTTAGTTTGTGCGCTATTCCATGCTAAACATCGCCCCTTTCCAAAATAATCCAGTCTTTTTTTCTAGATAGCGAGATATGACTTGTTATATGCATTATTCCCAAATCGTTCGGGTTGCTCGCCTGAAACTCCAAATATTTCCAAATCAAAGGTATATACCATATAATTATGTTTCTTCACAAAATCATCAAGGGGGGGGGGGGGGGGGGTCGTTTTACCTTGAAACTGTGATCGTTACCAAAATCATGTTTTAGGTTCGGTAAAATATGACACTGATCGCTACAAAAGCATGTTTTAGGTAAAAAAAAATACCAGCAGGTTACCTAAAATAGACCATACCTTAGTCAGAATGTACTCCAAAATGAATAATCCCAGTCGTCCCATCGCGATCGCAATTACTCGTGTATATTGGGCATGGCTATCATACGGGAAACAATAGGTTTGAGGCGATCAAATCTCCCGACAGATTGCCGTGTCCTGATTCCCTCTGAGGGGGAGGAGTTCCTGCAGCCAGATTCACAGAGAGAGAAAGACCCAGAGACCAGAGACTCAGTTTAAAGTGTAGGCGATACTGCCACCTGGCAGGATTTGATTGTCATTGCAATTTTAACGTAGGCAGCGATGCCAGGGAGACACAGGCAGCTCCGATCGAGTGTTTAGAATGGGGATCAACGGAAAAAGATCAAAGGATCTAAAAACGAGAAAACTCGTTTTTGGCGGCCAATGAGTTAATGCCAGTTATAAAAGTTTTATTGTTATACACTTCGTGTACATGTTTTACCTCAGATTTGTGGACAGACTTATCTTTCTTGCTTAACACTTTGAGTGCCAGCAGGGGGCGCACGATTTATCGCTTGAATGCCAGCCATTTGAGACTGATTTTCTGATATTTCATGATTTCTGCGGAGCTATTTCTATATTCTATATTATGGCTATGTGTCTAATACGCCCGTCGCTTATCAATGACTTGCTTGCAGTCAACATGTACGAAATGGATTGTTTTTTCATCTGTACATTTCCGTTTTGAAAAACAGACGTTTAGGTTCAGTTAACTAGCTACATGCAGCATTTAGCGAGCTGGGTTAGCCGGCTAGTTGGCTTTGAATCCCGGCTAGGTACCCAGCTCGCTAAATGCTGCATGTAGCTAGTTAGCTGAACCGTAGCTAGGTAGCCAGCACGCTAAATGCTGCATGTAGCTAGTTAGCTGAACCGTAGCTAGGTAGCCAGCACGCTAAATGCTGCATGTAGCTAGTTAGCTGAATCGTAGCTAGGTAGCCAGCACGCTAAATGCTGCATGTAGCTAGTTAGCTGAATCGTAGCTAGGTAGCCAGCACGCTAAATCCTGCATGTAGCTAGTTAGCTGAATCGTAGCTAGGTAGCCAGCACGCTAAATGCTGCATGTAGCTAGTTAGCTGAATCGTAGCTAGGTAGCCAGCACGCTAAATGCTGCATGTAGCTAGTTAGCTGAATCGTAGCTAGGTAGCCAGCACGCTAAATGCTGCATGTAGCTAGTTAGCTGAACCTTAGCTAGGTAGCCAGCACGCTAAATGCTGCATGTAGCTAGTTAGCTGAACCTTAGCTAGGTAGCCAGCACGCTAAATGCTGCATGTAGCTAGTTAGCTGAACCTTAGCTAGGTAGCCAGCACGCTAAATGCTGCATGTAGCTAGTTAGCTGAACCTTAGCTAGGTAGCCAGCACGCTAAATGCTGCATGTAGCTAGTTAGCTGAACCTTAGCTAGGTAGCCAGCACGCTAAATGCTCCGGCACAGGGCTGACGCTGGTTGAACTGCCTGGGCCAGTCTGTCTGTCGAAGACCGAGGGAACCGCATCGGGCTTCAGCTGATTAGTGGTCTTCTGGACAAACCTCCCATCCTCTTCAAAGACACCCTCAAAAACATAATCCGAGGCAATGAAGTGTTCACTGCAGATCTTCGTTCCCCGTCCAACAGGCTGATCGCGCCGCTTGAGTGCAGCCAGCCTGAGCCAACGCGCCAACAACACTGTTTCTTTCACTGGTAGTTTGTGGAAATGAACCAACTTTCCTTTCTCTTTCACGCGGTAAAATTCGTTTGAACAGCCGGGAGCGATACAAAAAGAACCACTGCGGTCGCGTTATTTGGTGGGTAACGTTGCATTTACTGACTGACCTTCAAGACACTCCATGTTTACTAGCTATCTAACCAGCAGTGTAACCCGGGAGCCAGCCCAAACCATCACCGTGACGTCACCATCTAGCTTACGCTAAAATGGCGCCGCCCCATGGGGAAAACAGGGACAATTACATTTGAGTTTTCAGACAAATAAGCAGGATTTCACATTTGATTATAGGACCCTGTCTTACCCAAGGTACACAACAAGCAAACTAGGCTCACATTGTTCAGGCAAACTACACCTGCCCTAATATTTATTTTACTTGCCCCGGGCAATCGGGCAACTATTAGTTCATCTGTAGTCCTGTGTCTGAGTTTAGTGTTGGTCTGTTGCGGCATCAATGCAAATTGCTTGTGCACATGTACTGGGACTGCCCACCAGTTAAGATATTTTGGAAAGAAGTGACCCAGCAATTGTCAAATCTCTTAACTCTGGATATACCTGTACACCCCTCTGTATTACTGCTGAATGATGTCTTTGAGCATGCAGTACCTCCACAGCTAAAGAGATTGGTTTTATCCGGTATCACAGTGGCTAAAAAGCTGATAGCATCACGATGGTTTCAACCGGAAAAAATTTGCCGGAAGGTCTGGATTCTTACATATCTCGATGTCATCTATCAAGAAATATCAACAGCTAGAATTTTGGGTCTCAATGAATCCAAAATGGCAATGTGGTTAGAAGTGGTGGAGAGAATAAAAGCTAGCATATAATGGTAATGTCTGGTTAGGAACAAATTATAATGGTTGGATTATCCAATGGGGGGTCCGGGAGAGGGGGGTACGAGCTGGAGCATATGTGTATTTGTATATCCCATTGTGTGTTGTCATGTTTGTTTATGTGTTTGTTTAAAAAATAGTAAAAAATAAAATACAAAAAAAAAAATGCTTGTGGGTACTGTATACCACGTCATTAAGTGTTTCTGATTCTGAAGTACACTTCTCCTCTCCAGACCCCCCACAGCTCTCGGTAGAGGAGGTTCCCCCTGGGCAGCGGGAGAGGAGCCCCAGTCTGAGCCAGGAGGAGCCGGTGTTCCTACAGATGAACGAGGAACAGGAGGAACTCTGGAGCAGTCAGGAGGGAGAGCAGCTCCAAGGTCTGCAGGAGGCTGGTGTCATCAAGGTGACATACAATCCTGTCCCTGTGAAGAGTGAACATGATGAAGAGAAACCTCAGTCCTCGTGGTTTAACCAAACCCAGGAGCCAGAGTCCCTACAGATTAAAGAGGAACAGGAGGAACTATGTCAAGATCTAGAGCAGGCTGATGGCTCCAAGATGACCTCACACCCTGTGAAATATGAACATGACGGAGATAATACTCTGTCCTCACTGCTCAGCCAAACCCAGGACCCAGAGGTCCTACAGATTAAAGAGGAACTACATCAAGGGCTGGAAGAAGCTGATCTCTCCAAGACCACAGTTCACCCAGTGAAGTGTGAAGATGACGGAGAGAACTCTCTGTCCTTCCAGCCTCTTCAAACCCAGAGGGAGAGAAACGGAGAAGCGTCCTCTTTACCCAGCACCTCGACTGGACACATGAAAACGGAACCCGACGGAGAGGACTGTGGACTATCGGAACCAGCCAGTAACCTAGATCCAGCTGGTGATTTAGAACCAACTAGAGATGATGAGCTTCACTCTTCAGACTGTTCTGGAACTGATGACAGTGATGCGTGGGAGGAGACCAGTGAACCTCGTCCAGGTTTACCGACGTCGAAGAAGACGCAGAGCGACAAAGGACGGAGTTTATCCAACAGCAACACGTTCAAGAGCTCTGTGGTTTCGTCCCATGAGGTGAAATTATCAAACCACGTTCCGTCTGAAACGTGGAGCTGTAGAGTGTGTGGGAAATGTTTTCCCAGTAAGTCTTCATTAGCGCGCCATATTAGAGTCCATCGTAGCGACTGTGGTTTGTGTGGGAAACATTTAGAGCCCACAGAGAGCTTAAAACTTCACTTTCAAATTCACACGACGTGTGCCGTTTGTGGCAAGATATGCACCACTATTTCATATTTGGTCAAACATATGAGAATTCATACCGGGGAAAAGCCCTATAGTTGCTCACTGTGTCACAAGAGATTTGGTGAAAAGTTCTATCTGACCGTGCACTTGAGGAGTCACACTAAAGAGAAACCGTTCAGTTGTTCGGTCTGTGGGAAAGGGTCCAGGACCAGAGGGGATCTGCAGAAACACAGGCGGACGCACACAGGAGACAAGCCGTTCAGTTGTTCAGTTTGTGGGAAAGGATTCAGTAGGAAAGCATATTTGAAGGCACACGCGATGACTCACACGGGAGAGAAACCATTTAGTTGTTCGGTCTGTGGGAAAGGGTTCGGCGAGAAAGCATATTTGAAGATCCACGCGATGACTCACACGGGAGAGAAACCATTTAGTTGTTCGGTCTGTGGGAAAGGGTTCAGAACCAGAGCGGATCTGAAAAGACACACGTTGACTCACACGGGAGAGAAACCATTCAGTTGTTCGGTTTGTGGAAAGGGGTTCATTAGGAAAGGACATTTGAAGAGCCACATGAGCGGTGGAAAACATTTAGTTATGGACTGAAAACACCGATGTTGTAAGATCTATGAGAGGTCGTACAGGAGAGAAGCCATTTATTTGTAGCGATTGTGGAAAAGGATTTAAACAAAAGTCTCATCTGAAGAGACACACAAGAAGTCACTGGAGAGAAGAACCCATTTAGTTGTTCAGTTTGTGGGAAAGGGTTCAGACGCAAAAGAAACTTGCAGACCCACAAAAAAAAAATATATATATATATATCTAACCCTAACTAACCTTACTGTCATGCACTTGTCCTAATAAACTAACCTACACTGTAACACGCAACACTTTGATGAACATTGTTGCTCAGCTGATAGAGTTGTGCCCTTCTTGCTGTCTTGTCGTACAGAACTTGTAAGTCGCTTTGGATAAAAGCGTTCAGTTAAATTACTAAATGTAAATGTAAATGCAGGAGAATGTCCATTTTGTGGCAGAATATTTAGTCAAAAAGGTACCTATAAAAGACACATGGTAACTCATTTGAGTGAGAACCCCTGCTTGTCATAACTATTTTCATATTTTTTTTACACACAATTTCTATTTTCTTAGTCTTTAGTCTAAAAGCCCGTGACTTGATTAAAGGAGAACTTCACAGATCTTTCTGTTGTGAGCAGGACATGTGATAAACGGACATGTGACTCACCAGCGTGTTCGTTGTCTCGGAGAGGAATTTATCTGGGTGCCTGTGAGCTCTCAAGACACCGAACACGTTACTGAGTCACAGGACTGGTCATCACATGTCCTCCTCACGACAGAACCACAGGACTGATCATCACATGTCGGCCTCACGACAGAACCACAGGACTGATCATCACATGTCGTCCTCACGACAGAACCACAGGACTGGTCATCACATGTCCTCCTCACGACAGAACCACAGGACTGATCATCACATGTCCTCCTCACGACAGAACCACAGGACTGGTCATCACATGTCCTCCTCACCACAGAACCACAGGACTGATCGTCACATGTCCTCCTCACGACAGAACCACAGAAGAAGTTGAAGATTGGCAAAGTGTCTTTTTAAGGAACATCATTCTCCTACACAAGAGCAGTAGATGTCAGGTACACTGGCTCCCCCTTGTGGTTGATCATTTATTACAGATCTACAGCCAGATCTACTGGATTATGCTTCAAGACCCACAAGTTAGTTCTAAAGTTAGTTCTAAAGTTCAGAATGTACCCGTTTTAACCGATTCTTCTTTATTTTCTATCCGGTGTTTCATCTTGTTTATTTTAAATGTGCGGGCGTATCTTGACATCATTGTAAATAAGGATTTCTGAGATTTAAATAAAGGTGTGAATGAGAATCCTGTAATCAAAAGCCGACTTATTTGGCCTCATATTCATCTTCTCATGTGAACTCCATTGTTACATTGCAGTCGACAGCAAAAGTGAAAACTAAGCTCTCTGTCTCGATACCTTCTCTTTTGACTCTGTTGTTTATTCCCATGCGATTAACTGAACTCCAGGTCTGAGTGGGAGGAGCAAGGCCTGCAGACTTAGAGTTGTATTTTTTTTTCTTTTTTTTTCTGTTTCTGATGATTCTTTCTCTCATTTTCTCCCCGTCCCAATTAGTCGTCGTGCCAATTCCCCCCCTCCCCTACCTGGCGCTGTATGCATGTTCTCCTATGAGTTGGTACAAGGCCCCCCCCCCCCCCCTACCTGGCGCTGTATGCATGTTCTCCTATGAGTTGGTACAAGGCCCCCCCCTCCCCTAGGTGGCGCTGTATGCATGTTCTCCTATGAGTCGGTACAAGGCCCCCCCCCCTCCCCTAGGTGGCGCTGTATGCATGTTCTCCTATGAGTCGGTACAAGGCCCCCCCCCCTCCCCTCCCCTTCCTCCGAGACGTGCGCCGACAGCCAGTGACGTCTTTTCACTTGGCAGCGAGGACTCTCATTGGTGAAGTGTAACACGTGGGAGGGCACGCTATCTCCACCAAGTCCTGCCCCGCTGAGCAAGCGCCGAGACCTGACCTGTGGGCGTCGCTGTCCACAACGCCAGCTTCCCACCCACCAGCTTTCCCACCCTCTAATACAGCCAATTGTATTAGTGTGAACGGCCAGCCAAGCTGGTGACAACGCCGCGAATCCAGCATCTCCGGCGTTGGTGACGAACGCAATCTCCGCTACGCCACCTGACCGCATAGTTGTATTTCTAAGCCATCAGCAGTTAATGTTCCACGGATAGGCCTTAGACAGCAGCTTCCCATGAAATTAGAAGTATGAATCTACACTTAGTTTGATTTTCATTTCGAGGCGCCCTCTGACTGACCGCCAGACCCAAGCGGGCCTTGATGAATGAATTCCACTACAATTTCGGCTGTCATTCTGAGAAATATATATATATATTTCTAAATCTGTTTTTCGAATAAGATTCTGATTGTTTGGGGCCTACTAAGGAAGGCGTGCCTTAATAATGCCTGATCGGTTTGAATCTGAACGGCATGATTATCTAATTCCACTGCTTTTTTTTATATATATATATATATATATATATATATATATATTTTTTTTTTGTTATTTTTTAAACATACACATAAACATAACAACATAAAATTAGTTATACAAGCATTAATTAACAGTACACATCCAATTAAATCACCATTTAAATAAATGTATTATACGAGATATATACCTAATACTTGCTATCTAATACCCTACACACATATGCTCTCGCTCGCTCCCCCCCCCCGGACCCCCACTTGGATAATCCATCCATTATCATTCGCTCCTTACCAGGCACTACAGTTCATATGCTAGCTTTTATTCTATCCACCACTTCTAACCACATTGCCATTTTGGATTCACTGACACCTAAAATCCTTGCTGTGGATATTTCTAGATAAATCACATGAGATATGTAAGAATCCAAACCTTACTACACATTTTTTCCGGTTGAAACCATCGTGATGCTATCAGCTTTTTAGCCACTGTGATACCTGATAAAACTAATCTCTTTAGCTGTATAGGGACTGCAAACTCAAAAACATCATTCAACAGCAATACAGAGGGGTGTACAGATATATTCAGAGTTAAGAGATTTGATAATTGCTGGGACACTTCTTTCCAGAATATCTTAACTTCCACTGCTAATTCTGCAGTTATTTTGAGAACTTTCTTTTTAATCGGTCTTTCAACTACAATTCTGGTTGGTTGGGGCCCTAAATTAGGCAGGGCCCTAAGTCCAGTGCTTGATCTGCCTAGTGGGCAGCACGGCCCTGGCTTTACCTGCTCATTCAGTCCGCGGTGCAGTGACCCGAAACCCTAACCTGGTTACCCAGCCGAGCGCAGCAGGCAGCGGTTTCATCAGGGAGGTCAGAGTCAACAATAACATGATAAAGAACTACTATAATAATAATCATTAAAATAATATATAATTTACAGGAAGATTATCTACGCCGGTATGGATTTACAAAGTACATTTGACTCACCATTGTGTCCTGTATAATAGGGTTGGATGGTCCTCTCTAGCAGAGAGCTGCATTGGCATCTGTTTCTACATAAAGCCATAATTGGAGATTGAGCCGTTTATCTCACTTCTCTGCTGGAGTGGACGTCTGGACCCTATAGGACACACGTTCCACTGACTGGCTCTCTGGACTGGACGTCTGGACCCTATAGGACACACGTTCCACTGACTGGCTCTCTGGACTGGACGTCTGGACCCTATAGGACACACGTTCCACTGACTGGCTCTCTGGACTGGACGTCTGGACCCTATAGGACACACGTTCCACTGACTGGCTCTCTGGACGTCTGGACCCTATAGGACACACGTTCCACTGACTGGCTCTCTGGACGTCTGGACCCTATAGGACACACGTTCCACTGACTGGCTCTCTGGACTGGACGTCTGGACCCTATAGGACACACGTTCCACTGACTGGCTCTCGCACCTAAAGCACCTGGAGGAGTTTGTACTGAACTTGGGAGATCTGCTTTTAGCTTCTGTCCTCCTGACGCATCATACAACAAACTCTAAAAGGCTCAATACTTTGGTCAGTTTAAATCCTTGACCGCCAACTGTAGGAGCAAAATTCTAGGGTGAAATTAGTATACCTGTTTTTATTATCTTTATCTGTATTTATTATCGTGCTTTGTGTTTATTAATATATGTCATTGTCATAATTCATTCCAATATGGAGACTTGCCTGGTCTACTCCCCTTTTCCCCCATGTTCCCCCTAACCACTCCTATAACATGGCAGGTAGTTTGCCAGGATGCCTGAATACTTTAGACAACAAATGTTTGTTTCCGCGTCTCTGATTGGCCAGGTCATGTGACATGTGCGCCAATCGTGGGACCGCAAGTTTCTACACTGGTTAAGCTTAGGCGCTCGTTCGAAGTTGGTTATGGTTAGAGTTTGTGAGCATGGCGATAGAACGCCTTGTCCTGATTCCAAACTCTCAGGGGTAGAGCGGGTTGTCCAATGATCCAAGGGTTGGTGGTTCGAATCCCGCTCAAGCCCATGTCCATCCCACTGCCGTTGTGTCCTTGGGCAAGACACTTAACCTACTTGCCTCGTATGAATGTGTAGTATGCATGTGAATGAATGTTGGTGGTGGTCGGAGGGGCCGTAGGCGTTGATTATTCGCCACGCTTCCGTGAGTCTGCCTCAGGGCAGCTCTGGCTGCAATTGTAGCTTACCACCACCGGGATGACTGTGTATGAACGAATAATGGACTCTGTGAAGCGCTCTGGGTCAGTGAAGAGCGCTATATAAATCCAAGTCATTATTATTATTATTATTATTATTAACCAACTGCGAAAGAGTCGCCTAAGCTTAACCAGTGATAAACTAGGCGTTAGGTAGTTTGCAGGCTGTTAGACCCGGAAATAGGCGCCGAACTTGCCGTCCCACGATTGGCGCACATGTCACATGACCTGGCCAATCAGAGCGCAAAACTCGAACGCGGAAACAAACATTTGTTGTCAAAAGTATTCACGCTGCCAGGACACTTTTTTAACTGCTGCTGTGACCCATTGTCACCTCCATTTTATATTGTAAACACTGAATCGAAACGTGCAATGTTACTCACAGTCACTGTGCCTTGTATATATCTTATATCCTTTTAAAAAAAAAATCTATTTTTACCATATTTTTTAGCACTCGCTTTTAAATAGTCAATTTCTTTAGTTAAGTATTGTGATTTTGTGTGAAGGGCGGACTAGCAAAGTAAGATTTTCATTGTACGGAAAACTGCCTGTTTAACTGTGCAGTGTGCACATGACAATAAAACGATCTTGAATCTTGAAGGTGGAGCGGATGTCCCGATAATTTTTTTTAATTGTAAATATATATATCTATTTTTTTTAAATCCCAATTTCTCACATTACATTCACCCTGATTGTTGACGTTATCCAGGTGAAAAGTTAACTTCATTCAAGCGAGGCATTGACATAAATCATTTGATGTATAATTAAATCAAAGGAAATGCGTTTGGGTCTGAGAGTGTGGCTGGTCTGCCGTTCTGCAGCTGGATACTATTGGTTTGTTTTGGCAAAATTCTTCTGCTCTGTGTGACAATAAATAAATGAATGATGATATGCAATTTAAAATCAAAACTAAGGCCTCAGTATGAACATGGTCATGTTTGTTGAATAAAATAAAAAATCCCAATTTTTTTTATCGGATCGGGACATCCCTGCGGTACCATATCGTTTTTGACCGCACTTAATTTCTAGTTCATGTTAATTTGCCAAAAAAAATTGTTTTGTTTTATAGTTAGTAAATCCTGTTTATTTTACAAAGTACATCGTATCTTTATCATCCATAGGATTGCCTTTACACCAACCATTCCACCATCATGTGTAATTGTTTTAATTGATTGTACAAACTATTATTTTACATTTACATTCATTTAGCTGCTTACAAGTTCTGTACAACAGGTCAGCAGGAAGGTACAACTCTTTCAGCGGAGTAACAATGTTCATCAAACAGTGTTGAAACGTGGGTGCTGCAGTGTTGAGTGCATAGTAATAAAGACATATTAGCATAGTAGGTAGTAATCTAGGCAAGGAAGATTATTTAGTGGCAAAGTGCACAATAGTAAAAGATAAGTTTTTAAAATATATATTTCTTTTTTATTTCAGATAGACTATTGATTGAAGAAGTGTGTTTTTAGTCGGCGGAGGAAATTAGTTTGGGTTTCGGCTGTCTGTGATGGTTTCAGCTGTCTGTCCTGACTGTGATGGTTTCAGCTGTCTGTCCTGACTGTGATGGTTTCAGCTGTCTGTCCTGACTGTGATGGTTTCAGCTGTCTGTCCTGACTGTGGTGGTTTCAGCTGTCTGTCCTGACTGTGATGGTTTCAGCTGTCTGTCCTGACTGTGATGGTTTCAGCTGTCTGTCCTGACTGTGATGGTTTCAGCTGTCTGTCCTGACTGTGATGGTTTCAGCTGTCTGTCCTGACTGTGATGGTTTCAACTGTCTGTCCTGACTGATGGTTTCAGCTGTCTGTCCTGACTGTGGTGGTTTCAGCTGTCCTGACTGTGGTGGTTTCAGCTGTCCTGACTGTGATGGTCATGCTGGACCTACAAAAGGCCTTCGACACTGTCAATCACACCATTCTGATTGACAAGCTAAAAGCAATTGGTTTTATCAGTCTATCAGTGAGCTGGATGCAATCCTACCTGGAGGGGAGAGAACAGATGGTGGAGGTAAACGGTACCCTATCCCCCCCCCCTCCCAGTGAGCTGAGCTGTGGTGTTCCACAAGGAAGCATACTAGGACCGCTACTGTTCCTAATTTATGCAAATGACGTGTCGTCAGCTTGTGACTGCAACTTGTTCCTGTTTGCGGACGACTCAGCCCTGCTGGTTTCGGACAAGAACATGTTACAGGTTGAAAAAACCCTCAGCTCGGAACTCGGCAAAATCTGCACCTGGCTCGCTGATAACAAACTATCATTACACATGGGTAAAACAGAGTCCATTTTCTTCGGTTCAAATAACAAACTCAGCAAGACCGATGGCTTCTCAGTTACAGTGGGTGACAATATTGTCACAAGGAAAGATGAAATTACCTACCTGGGTTCCATCCTAGAGGCTAATCTTTCCTGTGACAAAATGGCATCCAATGTAATAAAAAAAAGTCAACCAACGAACTCGATTCTTGTACCGGATCTCCTCACTGGTAAACAAGAATACCCTGAAGACTCTGGCAGGAGCACTCATTCAAGGGTACTACGACTATGCTTCCACCTCATGGTACCAAAGCACCTCAAAGGCGCTAAAAACAAGATTACAAACATCACAAAACAAACTGGTCAGACTACTGCTTGACCTGACTCCTAGAACCCACCTCACCCCTGCCCACTTTGACTACCTAGGATGGCTTAGAGTAGACGGCAGAGTACAGCAACTTGCAATGGGCCTGGTCTACAAGATACACTATATGACTAAGGTACCCATGTACATGTCAAAATACTTCCCAAAGGTCAGTGAATACCACCATCACAACACCAGAGGGAGCTCCACAAATCATGTTAAACCCAGATTCGGCTCAAACAACGGACTAAAAACTTTTTGCAATTATGCCACATCAATGTGGAACGCCCTACCCACAGCCGTAAAATAATGTGAATCCCTACCCACATTCAAAACCGCTCTTAAAGAGCACCTACGGGAGGCTGCAATTCGAAACTGGCCCCTGTAAATGTCCAACCCCCCCCCCCCCACCCCCTCCTAATAGACAGTCTCCTTCCCATCATATGTATATATTCTCTCCCCACCGTATGTATATATTCTCTCCCACCCACCCCCTCCTAATGTACAGTCTCCTCCCCACCGTATGTATATTCTCTCCCCACCGTATGTATATATTCTCTCCCCCCCCCCCCCACCCCCTCCTAATGTACAGTCTCCTCCCCACCGTATGTATATTCTCTCCCCACCGTATGTATATATTCTCTCCCCCCCCCCCCCCCCCTTCTAATGAACAGTCTCCTCCCCATCATATGTATATACTCTCTGTCAGGATCTATGGGTAACAGGACTGTATATTTGCATATCGTATAATGTCACAAATAGTACTATATACCTCAACGCCCAGAAAACAGTGGAGATGGTAGTGGACTTCAGGCAGAAAGCAGCCCCCCCCCCCCCCCCCCCCCCCCCCCCGATCACTCTGGGAGGCACCCCGGTGGCCTCTGTGGAGTCCTGCCGCTTCCTCGGCATGACACTCTCCCGCGGGACCTGAAATGGGAGCCGAACACCATCGCTCTCAACAAAAAGGCCCGGAAGAGGATGTACTTCCTACGTCAGCTGAGGAAGTTCAGGCTGCCGAGGACCATGATGGTCCAGTTCTACGCCGCCATCATCCAGTCCATCCTCACCCTCTCCATCATCACCTGGTTCCCTGCAGCCACGGTCAGGGACAAGGCCAAGCTGCAGCGGGTGATTCGCTCGGCGGAGAGGGTGATCGGCTGCCCCCTTCCCTCCCTCGAGTCCCTACACTCCACCAGGGCCTTGAGGAGGGCGAGGAAGATCATGGCAGACCCCGCCCACCCGGGTCACGACCCGGGTCACGACCTGTAGCAGTACTGTCTATCTGTATGTCGTGTGTGTCATATGATGAATTGAAAATGGAGGACCCTGATGTAAACAAGACGAAAGTCTTTCTCGGGTCTGCATCCTCTTAACAATTGTATGTATTGAGCTGTACTGTACTGTACCCATTCTGCAATCTGTTAATAAAGTTTTCAATCAATCAATCAAAACCTCTTCACCCTGCTCCCCCACGGCAGGCGGCTACGGCTGCCCAAGACATTAAAGTCCCGCCACAGACTGAGTTTCTTCCCCTCAGCAGCTCGCCTGGTAAAACGAGTCAGGTGTCCCCCTGCCCCCCCCCCCCCCCCCCCTCTATGGCGAGCTGCTAGGGCTGGACCTCTGGACTTGAACTGTGCTGCACTGTATCCATGTCCCCTACCACCGCACTTTACTGTCTTATTGTTGTCTCACTGTTCTGTCCTGTCTTGCACTTATTTATTAATTATTATTATTATGTTTATTCCTATTTTGTGAAAAATTCATGCACTGTAATGTCAAATCACGTTCCATTTGTACCTGTACTACAATATGGTGAATAAAGTCATCTGAATCTGTATGTCATGTATGTTCCTATGCCATAAATGTCATGATGTCATGTATGTTGTGTATGTCATAAATGTCACTATTGAAAATGGTGGACCCTGATGTAAACAAGACGAAAGTCTTTCTCTGGTCTGCATCCCCTTAACAATTGTGTGTATTGAGCCGTACTGTATTGTACCCATTCTGCAATCTGTTAATAAAGTTTCCATTCATTCCTTCATTTTCAATTAATCAAAATTGAATGCCAAACTTCTTTTCGTTTTACTGGAGTTGTGCTGTATCATGATGACAATACATTTGAATCTGATCTAATATAATAATATTAAACATTACTGGCTGATGTGCAAAGCAGTTTAAAGTACTAAATGATTAACTCAAACACTACGGTCGTCAGCTTGTGACTGCAACTTGTTCCTGTTTGCGGACGACTCAGCCCTGCTGGTCTCTGACAAGAACAAGTTACAGGTTGAAAAAGCCCTCAGCTCGGAACTAGGCAAAATCTGCATATGGCTCGCCGACAACAAACTATCATTACACATGGGCAAAACAGAGTCCATTCTCTTCGGTTCAATTAACAAACTCAGCAAGACCGACGGCTTCTCAGTTACAGTGGGTGACAATATTATCACAAGGAAAGATGAAATTACCTACCTGGGTTCCATCCTAGAGGCTAATCTTTCCTGTGACAAAATGGCATCCAATGTAATAAAAAAAGTCAACCAACGAACGCGATTCCTGTACCGGATCTCCTCTCTGGTAAACAAGAATACCCTGAAGACTCTAGCAGGAGCACTCATTCAAGGGTACTACGACTATGCTTGCACCTCACGGTACCAAAGCACCTCAAAGGCACTAAAAAACAAATTACAAACATCTCAAAACAAGCTAGTCAGACTACTACTTGACCTGACTCCTAGAACCCACCTCACCCCTGCCCACTTTGACAACCTAGGATGGCTTAGAGTAGACGACAGAGTACAGCAACTTGCAATGGGCCTGGTCTACAAGATACACTACGCGACCAAGGTACCCATGTACATGTCAAAATACTTCCCAAAGGTCAGTGAATACCACGATCACAACACCAGAGGGAGCTCCACAAATCATGTAAAACCCAGATTCGGCTCAAACAAGGGACTAAACACGTTTCGCAATTATGCCACATCAATGTGGAACGCCCTGCCTAAAGCTGTAAAGGAATGTGAATCACTACCCACTTTCAAAAACACTCTCAAAAAACACCTACGTGAGACTGCAATTCGAAACTGGCCCCTACAAATGTCCTAACCTAGTTGTACAGTAAATGACCAAGTAAGGCTTTGTCAATATTCCAATGTACAGTGTAAAATGTGTGTGTGTCCCCTTCCCAACCCCCCCCCCCCACCCACCCACCTCCAATGTACAGCCCTCACCCAACCCACCCAACCCCACCCCACCCAACCAACCTCCTCCAATGTACAGTTTCTACGCCAAATGTATATACACTCCTTTTCTGGACACTTTTGTATCACAAACAGTACTGTATTTGCAAATCTGATATGTCATAAATGTATAGATGTAGCAGTACTGTCTATCTGTATGTCATGTATGTCATATATGTTATGATGAATTGAAAATGGGGGACCCTGATGTAAACAAGACGAAAGTCTTTCTCTGGTCTGCATCCCCTTAACAATTGTATGTATTGAGCTGTACTGTACCCATTCTGCAATCTGTTAATAAACTTTTCAATCAATCAATCAATCAGTCATAAAACCAGCGGCACGTCTACACACGCCATTACGGCAACAGGCGCGTCGTGACGTCACCAGCGGGCACGTCTACACACGCAGTTACGGCAACAGGCGCGTCGTGACGTAGGCGGATGTAAACAGTCTTGGAGCGGTTGCGTTGTTGTAGAGAAGCAGCAGCAGGATGATGGAGGAGATGTGTTCTTTTGTCTTCTTCATCCTGTCTCAGTCTCAGCTTCTTCCCACAGAGGAGGCCTTCTCGTCCTGAACCTCCTGCTCTCTGAGAGCGAGCAGACCATGGCGTCCTCCTGTGTGAGCTTCCACTCCCAGCTGGCCGCCATCATAGAGGTCTGTACCTGCCATCACTGTTCTTTATTTATATAATAATACATACATATATAACACTGATGTTACTGCTGCTCTTTATTTATATAATACATAACATATATATAACATAACACCTTACACGTGTTATACAGGTGATGATTTAATCATATTATTATTTGTATCATTATTATTATTATTATTATTATTATTATTATTAGTAGCAGTAGTAGTACTACGACTATGCTTGCACCTCATGGTACCAAAGCACCTCAAAGGCGCTAAAAACAAGATTACAAACATCTCAAAACAAACTGGTCAGACTACTACTTGACCTGAACCCCAGAACCCACCTCACCCCTGCACACTTTGACAACCTAGGATGGCTTAGAGTAGACGACAGAGTACAGCAACTTGCAATGGGCCTGGTCTACAAGATGCACTACACGACCAAGGTACCCATGTACATGTCAAAATACTTCCCAAAGGTCAGTGAATACCACGACCACAACACCAGAGGGAGTTCCACAAATCATGTTAAACCCAGATTCGACTCAATCAAGGGACTAAACACGTTTCGAAATTATGCCACATCAATGTGGAACGCCCTACCGAAAGCTGTAAAGGAATGTGAATCACTACCCACTTTCAAGACCACTCTCAAAGAACACCTACGGGAGACTGCAATTCGAAACTGGCCCCTGTAAATGTCCTAACCCAACCCAATGTACAGTAAATGACCAAGTATGGTTTTGTCAATATTCCAATGTACAGTTTTGCTTGTACAGTTGTACAGTGTCTTGTTTACATCAGGGTCCCCCATTTTCAATTCATATTGACATTTATGACATAGG
Organism: Notolepis coatsorum; assembly: GCF_963971535.1. Lineage (NCBI taxonomy): Eukaryota > Metazoa > Chordata > Actinopteri > Aulopiformes > Paralepididae > Notolepis > Notolepis coatsorum. Next base: position 56,849 of record NW_028174641.1, read on the forward strand.
GACATACAGGTATTTAGTACTGTTACATTTGTGACATATACGATATTCAAATATACAGTACTGTTACCCATAGATCCTGACAGAGTATATACATATGATGGGGAGGGGACTGTACATTAGGAGGGGGTGGGTGGGTGGGAGAGAAATATACATACGGTGGGGAGGAGACTGTACATTAGGAGGGGGTGGGTGGGTGGGAGAGAAATATACATACGGCGGGGAGGAGACTGTCTATTAGGAGGGGGTGGGGGGTTTGGACATTTACGATGGCCAGTTTAGAATTGCAGCCTCCCGTAGGTGCTCTTTAAGAGCGGTTTTGAATGTGGGTAGGGATTCACATTCCTTTACAGCTTTGGGTAGGGCGTTCCACATTGATGTGGCATAATTGCGAAACGTGTTTAGTCTCTTGTTTGAGCCGAATCTGGGTTTAACATGATTTGTTGAGCTTCCTCTGGTGTTGTGGTCGTGGTATTCACTGACCTTTGGGAAGTATTTTGACATGTACATGGGTACCTTAGTCGTGTAGTGTATCTTGTAGACCAGGCCCATTGCAAGTTGCTGTACTCTGTCGTCTACTCTAAGCCACCCTAGATTGTCAAAGTGGGCAGGGGTGAGGTGGGTTCTAGGAGTCAGGTCAAGCAGTAGTCTGACTAGTTTGTTTTGTGATGTTTGTAATTTTGTTTTTAGCGCCTTTGAGGTGCTTTGGTACCATGAGGTGCAAGCATAGTCCTAGTACCCTTGAATGAGTGCTCCTGTTAGAGTCTTCAAGGTATTCTTATTTACCAGTGAGGAGATCCGGTACAAGAATCTAGTTCGTTGGTTGACCTTTTTTTATTACATTGGATGCCATTTTGTCACAGGAGAGATTAGCCTCTAGGATGGAACCCAGGTAGGTAATTTCATCTTTCCTTGTGACAATATTGTCACCCACTGTAACTGAGAAGCCGTCGGTCTTGCTGAGTTTGCTATTTGATCCAAAGAGAATGGATTCTGTTTTACCCAGGTGTAATGATAGTTTATCAGCGAGCCAGGTGCAGATTCTGCCGAGTTCAGAGCTGAGGGCTTTTTAGTGTAGTAGTAGTAATAGTAAAAAATAAATTATCTATTCACTATGATCCCAACCCAGCCTACCACCAATTGGTTCAACTCCCTGGACTCCACCATTACTAAGTTTTACTGGAAGAATAAAAAAGCAAGAATTAAGTTAACCACCCTTCAAAAAAACAAAAAACAAGGAGGACTTGAAGCACCTAACTTTCTCAACTATTATCTGGCCAACCAATTAATATACATCTACAAATTGATTCACCCTACCCAACAATACAACCCCTGGGATGATATTGAGAAGGAGATATGCATGGAAATCTCACCACAAGATCTGCCATTCTTTAGCACAAGCATAAAACATCACTCTTGTTTTAGGAATACAGTCATTTCCACAACTCTGACAGCCTGGTGGAAAGCCAACAAAATCACTGGTAACACACTAACCCCCTGTAAATACACACCAATCTGGCACAACCCTGACTTTCAACTCGGCATATCACCCACATACTTCCCAGCTTGGAAACAAAAAGGCATTACTCATCTTCACCACATCTTCACAGACAACAGCCTAATCACTTATCAGACCAACACTTCCAATTTCTACAGCTGAAATCAATTTTGAAATAAAAAATTAACACTACACAAAATTATCTTGAACCACCTCCAATTATATTAGCAATGAATTATAAAATAACATCACAGAGGAAAATATTTTGAAAAATATACAAAATACTGGCAAGCGCAGACACTATATCCCATCTCCCCTTCACAAAATGGGAACAGGACTTGGCTTTCTCTCCCGATGCCGTATCCTGGGAACAAATTTGCACCAACACATTCACAATGACTAACAACACTAACCTTCAATTAATCCAATATAAGGTGTTACAGAGTACATATCACACAGCACAGGATGTTTCAAATGGGATTTGCAAGCACAGATGTATGCTCCCATTGCACCCTCAACACCCCAGACAACTATTTCCATGCCACCTGGCTCTGCCCACCTGTTCTAGACTTCTGGAATTCCGTCATCAATACACTATCCCGGGTCATGAGCTGCAGCATTCCTCTCTCCCCCTCCCTCTGCCTACTTGGGGATACTACTGCTATCAATTTATTAGTCCAGAACACCAAACCCCTACTTGTTTCTCTAGCTGTTGCCAAGAAAACTATCCTCTTAAACTGGAAGACAAGAAAAAAGGTGAATACTGGCCAATGGTTGGGCCTTCTCTCAAATTACATATCACAGGAAACAATCTCAACCGTGGATCACATCGAAGTCTCACAATTTAATAACATCTGGAAATTGCTTGTGGATAATCTAGGCTCCCAATCATAGGAGATTGACCTGTGAGCCATCCACTCCATAACCCACCCTTCTCTCAATCCCCCTCTACTTTACTTACTCCCCTCTCTGCCCCCCCCCCTTTCCCTTGTCATGTGTATTCGTTGTTGTCCTTCATTGTCCTTAGTTGTAATTTGTTTGTCAATATCTAGTCTGAGTTCCCCCCCTCCGAGAGGGCAATGAAATATATATTTTTTAATATTTTTCTTATTTTACTACACCTTTTATTTAATTTTGTACTGTAAATAATTAAAACGTATAATAAATAATAAAGTTGTCCCCCGAAGAGGGGGGGGGGGTGGATGGAGTGCCCTCAAAAAATGGCCGGGAAAAAAAAAAAAGAAAAAAAAAAAAAAAGTAATAGTGTAGTAGTAGTAGTAGTAGTAGTAGTAGTAGTAGTAGTAGTAGTAGTAGTAGTAGTAGTAGTAGTAGTAGTAGTAGTAGTAGTAGCAATAGTAATGGTAGCAATAATAATAATGTCTCCTAATGGAGCCTCCATTGCTTCACAATGGTGGAACGAACTTCCCACCACAGTTAGGATAGCCGAAACCTTACCAATCTTTCACTGTCGACTAAAAACACACTTCTTCAATATCTGAAATAAAGGAAGAAATACAGTCGTACTGTCGTCTACTATCATGCACTTTTCCACCAAATAATCTTCCTTGCCTATATTACTACCTACTATACTAATATTTCTCTACTACTCTGCACTCAACACTGCAACACCCACGTTTCAACACTGTTTGATGAACATTGTTACTCAGCGTCTCTGAGCGGATCTCGGCCTGTCTGTCCGACATCTCCGCCTGGATGACGACCAACCACCTCAAACTGAACCTAAGCAAAACAGAATTGCTCCACCTGCCGGCCAAATCCTCCCCCCTGACCGACCTCTCCATCACAGTCGAGAATGCAGCTGTGACCGCGTCGCCGACCGCCAAGAACCTTGGTGTTGTCCTCGACGACCAGTTGAACTTCTCTGCTCACATCGCAGCGACAACCAGAACCTGCAGATTCCTCCTGAGCAACGTCAGAAGGATACGCCCCTTCCTGACAAAAGAAGCCACCCAACTCCTCGTCCAATCAACAGTCATCTCTTGCCTCGACTACTGCAACGCACTGCTAGCTGGCCTCCCGGCCACTGCCACCAAGCCTCTTCAACTCATTCAAAATGCAGCGGCCCGCCTGATCTCAAACCTACCGAAGTCGGCCCATGTCACCCCACTTCTTAGGGACCTGCACTGGCTCCCCATTGCTGCACGTATCCGCTTCAAGGCCCTCGACCTGGCATACCGTGCGGCAAAGGGAACCGCTCCCGCCTACCTCCGGTCAATGGTCTCTAACTACACACCCTCAAGACCCCTACGCTCTGCGTCTTCTGGCCGCCTCAGATCTACTCCTATCCAAGCTCCCGGAGGGTCATCAAAGAGAAGCCGCCTATTCTCAGTCCTTGCCCCACAATGGTGGAATGAACTACCCATCCCAGTTAGGACAGCCGAATCCCGTCCAATCTTTCGCCGTCGACTAAAGACTCACTTCTTCAACCATTATCTGAAATGATAAAAAAAAAAAAAAAAAAAAAAAAAAAAAAAAAAATCTAACCCCGACTAACCTTAATGTCATGCACTTGTCCTAATAAACTAACCTACACTGTAACACGCAACACTTTGATGAACATTGTTACTCAGCTGATAGAGTTATACCCTTCTTGCTGTCTTGTCGCACAGAACTTGTAAGTCGCTTTGGATAAAAGCGTCAGCTAAATGACTAAATGTAAATGTAAATGTAAATAGAGTTGTACCCTTCCTTCCTGCTGACTTGTCGTACAGAACTTGTAAGTCGCTTTGGATAAAAGTGTTTCAGCTAAATGACTAAATGACTAAATGACTAAATGGACTAAATGTAGTTGTAGTTGTGGTAGTAGTAGTAATAGTAGCAGTAGCAGTAGTAGCTAACAGTCTGTATGGCAGTGAGTGGTCTATTTATACAGCTATTATAGTTATAATTGTAATAATAATAATAATAATAATAATAATAATAATAAAATAATACATATTATTTCTTGCTATGACAATGCTAGGTTCTGTATTATATCATATTATTGGTAAGTTCTGTTTTATAATAACTATTATTTCATATTATTAGTAGCTTCTGTATTATAATCAGTATCGTGTCCTGTGATTGGCAGGTTCTGTATTATAATCAGTATCGTGTCCTGTGATTGGCAGGCTCTGTATTATAATCAGTATCGTGTCCTGTGATTGGCAGCTTCTGTATTATAATCAGTATCGTGTCCTGTGATTGGCAGGCTCTGTATTATAATCAGTATCGTGTCCTGTGATTGGCAGGCTCTGTATTATAATCAGTATCGTGTCCTGTGATTGGCAGGCTCTGTATTATAATCAGTATCGTGTCCTGTGATTGGCAGGCTCTGTATTATAATCAGTATCGTGTCCTGTGATTGGCAGCTTCTGTATTATAATCAGTATCGTGTCCTGTGATTGGCAGGCTCTGTATTATAATCAGTATCGTGTCCTGTGATTGGCAGGTCCTGGCCAACGCGGCCGTGTCCAGATCAGTGCGCTGGTGGACGGTGGCTTCACGAGTCTCCGTCTGGAGGTGTCGCGGTGCCACAGAGAGAACCTGGCGCTCAGGAGCAAACTACGCCTGCAGGAGCTTCAAACTAGCAACCGCCTCTCCAAGACGGCCTTGTCCACCCGCCCCCTAGTGGCCACCTGTAGCAGGAGAGGTAACTAAACACTAAACACTAGCATGAACATAACAAGTCACTTATAAACATATAAATAAATAAAATGGTTCAATGCCTTGCTCAAGGCACTTCAGTGGTTAAGGGAAGGGAGAGCAATAATCATACTCTGTCTGTCTTTCTGTCTGTCTGTCTATCTATCTGAACGCTGAACTGTTGTTTTGATGCTGAACTGAACTGTTGTTTTGATGCTGAACTGAACTGTTGTTTTGATGCTGAACTGAACTGTTGTTTTGATGCTGAACTGAACTGTTGTTTTGATGCTGAACTGAACTGTTGTTTTGATGCTGAACTGAACTGTTGTTTGATGCTGAACTGAACTGTTGTTTTGATGCTGAACTGACTGAACTGTTGTTTTGATGCTGAACTGAACTGTTGTTTTGATGCTGAACTGAACTGTTGTTTTGATGCTGAACTGAACTGAACTGCTGTTTTGATGCTGAACTGAACTGTTGTTTTGTTTTGACGCTGAACTGAACTGTTGTTTTGTTTTGACGCTGAACCTGAACTCGTCTTTGCTGTGGAAATGGCAGACATTCAAAGTCATAACATGTGCAACATGTCATCTAACTAGTGCGCAATGAATGACGGATCTATCTGTCTCTCTCTCTCTCTCTCTCTCCTCTCTCTCTCTCTCTCTCTCTCTCTCTCTCTCTCTCTCTCTCTCTCTCTCTCTCTCTCTCTCTCTCTCT
>NW_028174640.1:0-18201 GCF_963971535.1 Notolepis coatsorum
CAGGCCCGCCGCCAGCACGATGAAGATGCCGCCGATGTTCTGCACCCCCAGGGCGCTGGCCTCCTTGCTCTCCTCCTCCGGACAGCCGTTCCCCCGCCACCACTTCTCCTTCATCATGTGCAGCTTGCCCTCCTCCTGGAGCTGCAGGATGGCGATGGTGATCTTGTCCCTGTACGGGGAGCCTTCGGAGAGGGGGGGGGGGGGAGCCGCGAGGACGTGTGAATAGGAGGGTCGTGTAAAGAGAGTTGAATTTGGATAAACGGATTAGGCCTCTATCGCCGGGGCATTGTCGAGCCCGGCTATATATAGCCCCACGCCAGTGGGTGTATGGAACAACTTGCGGGGCTTACATCGCGACCGTAACCTGTCATGTTATTGTCAGCTGCATAGAGGGACTTCCTTGTAAGTCCTTATTCAGACCCCCGCTAATCCCCGCTTTCAGAGACCGAAATTCTTATCCTCCCTTACTCCAGTGTGCATTTTACAACTCACAAGGAGTCTGCAACACGGTGTTCAGAGAGGAAAGGCTGATTATGAGGACTTACCAAAGTCTGTTTCTGCCATGTGTGTGTGTGTGTGTGGTGTGTGTGTGTGTGTGTGTGTGTGTAGTGTGTGTGTGTGTGTGTGTGTGTGTGTGTGTGTGTGTGTGTGTGTGTGTGTGTGTGTGTGTGTGTGTGTGTGCGTGTGTGTGTAAAATGGTAAACCGTGTGGATCGGATGTACCGCTACGTGGGATGTGGTAGTGAGTGCATGCCTGTGTGTGTACTGTTTGTGTAGTGGTGCAGTTTTGTGTGGGCAAGAGAGAGGAGAGAGGGCTCTTTCTTTGTGTGTAGCTCTGGTGTAGCTTTGTGCTAGTGTGTTTGATCTTGTGTGTGTGTTTGTGCACAAGGCTATTATATCAGTGTGTGTGTCTGTGCACGAGGCTGTAATATCAGTGTGTGTGTGTTTGTGCACGAGGCTGTAATATCAGTGTGTGTGTGTTTGTGCACGAGGCTGTAATATCAGTGTGTGTGTGTTTGTGCACAGGCTATTACATCAGTGTGTGTGTGTGTCTGTGCACGAGGCTGTAATATAAGTGTGTGTGTGTGTGTGTGATTGTGCATGAGGCTATTCTATCAATGTGTGTGTTTGTGCACAATGTTATATATCAGTGTGTGTTTGTGCACATGTTATTATATCAGTGTGTGTTTGTGCACAATGTTGTATATCAGTGTGTGTTTGTGCACAATGTTATTATATCAGTGTGTGTTTGTGCACAATGTTATTATTCAGTGTGTGTTTGTGCACAATGTTGTTATATCAGTGTGTGTTTGTGCACAATGTTATTATATCAGTGTGTGTTTGTGCACAATGTTATTATATCAGTGTGTGTTTGTGCACAATGTTATTATATCAGTGTGTGTTTGTGCACAATGTTATTATATCAGTGTGTGTTTGTGCACAATGTATTATATCAGTGTGTGTTTGTGCACAATGTTATTATATCAGTGTGTGTTTGTGCACAATGTTATTATATCAGTGTGTGTTTGTGCACAATGTTATTATATCAGTGTGTGTTGTGCACAATGTTATTATATCAGTTGTGTTTGTGCACAATGTTATTATATCAGTGTGTGTTTGTGCACAATGTTATTATATCAGTGTGTGTTTGTGCACAATGTTGTTATATCAGTGTGTGTTTGTGCACAATGTTATTATATCAGTGTGTGTTTGTGCACAATGTTGTTATATCAGTGTGTGTTTGTGCACAATGTTATTATATCAGTGTGTGTTTGTGCATGAGGCTATTATCAGTGTGTGTGTGTGTGTGTGTGCACAATGTTATTATATCAGTGTGTGTGTCTGTGCACAAGGCTATTATATCCGCGTGTTGCTGGTGTTGTGTGAGCATCGCATGATGAGCGAAAACTCCCCACGTCCTCAGACAGTAGGAGGAGGACGCTAGAATTAGCGACAGCGCATTAGGACCCTGCGGGAGGCAGTGTGATCAAAGGAAGGGTAATCGTTGCGCGAGTGGGGCTAGCTCCAGCCCCTGCCAACCACTGCCCCCCCACTACCCTGGCCATCCACAGCATGACACCGGCACAGGCCTGAGCTGTTACATCACCCCCCCCCCCCCCCCAGACACACAGCCAAGAAAGATTAATACTTAAAAGTGAGTTCTCTTGTTTCCATTAACGGTCAACAGATTTAAAAGCTTGTTAGGGAGGGTGGTGTAGGGGCTTGGGTTTGGTATAAAGGACTGAAGATGCCCCCTCCCCACCTCTCACACCAGCCCCCCCCCCCCCCCCCCCACCCCCACAGAGGCTTTTGTTCTCTCAGCATATTCAGTTCCTTAGATTCCCAACAGCACAAACCTCTGCGTCATCTATCATTTATCTATCGACATCATCCGTCATCTTTTCATCTCCGTCGGCTCTTTGCATTTAGATTGATGAGGAAGATGTGAATCAGAAATTACCCAGATCTCCGCAGACTTTTGTCCCAATATGTCAGTATTTTATTTTATTTTATTTTATTTTGAAGAGTCTGATCTAAGGATGCACGCACGAGTGCATAACTGCAAATTTGACTGGATGGCAAAATTGAATATGTGTGTGTGTATGAATGCAAATTTGCCTACATAAATAAATAGGATGTATGTGTGTGTGTGTGTGTGTGTGTGTGTGTGTGTGTGTGTGTGTGTGTGTGTGTGTGTGTGTGTGTGTGTGTGTGTACAGTATGCGAGTATATACAGTATGCGTTTACTGGGTTCGACCGGCACGTGCCGTATGGGCCTGGGACGTGTTCGCGCCGTCTCCAGATGAGGGATCCATCAAACTTCCGACACACCGCTGAATTCTCGCTCATATTTCAAATGATTAATGATGGCCTAACAAAGCAGACCTCAGATAAATGCTAATAGGATGGGGTCCTTGGAGAGGGAGGACGTGGGGTGGGAGAGGGAGGGGGGGGGGGGGGGGGGGGTGGGCGAATGGAAAAGTGCTGTGCTCGACACGCCGCGCATACACAACTACTACCTGACAGATGTTCAAGAGCCGAGCACATCCATCACTCCTGCGCTGTCTAGCCTCAGATATTAATGTGATCACAGTTTAAGTCGATAGTATAGTGTGTGTAGGTGACGAATCTGCGTTTTGGGAATAGGGCATGTGAAAGCGGACAGCTGGCACTAAAAAAGGCTGGGAGATATATTACATGTTGACTGCTGGGACTGTCACTAGCCTGAGGGAGTTGTGTCACTGAACACTCTGCCCAGCAGGCAGGATAATAAAGGGTAATTTGCAGCGTACTCACTGAAGACCGTCGACGGGGACACAATGGGCCTCTCGTTTATCAGGCGAAACGCGTAAGCGGTTGTAAGGAGAGCTTTTTAAATATCTACTTTCAAACTCATTTCCACTTAGAAACGGGATTACAATGAGTCATTGGAAACTGTTTGTGTGCATATTTAGTGTTTTAAAGGCAACATGTTTATTTATATGTTTTTGTCCTTTTCAACAAGTTAATATTGGCCCTTAAACAGCTTTTTGCCCCCCCCCCCCTCCCCATGGGCTGTTTCTGTGCCTGTAACGAGCGATCCGCTTTTATCATACAAATACAATAATTGAGTAATTGATCCCTTTGAAACTCATTGCTTCAATTTAACTTGAGTGGTTTTTGAGGGAACTCAATTATTATTTATTTTCATTTGGTTACCACCAAGTATGTCCACCAAAGGTTTTTAGAGCTGTGGAGCATGAGAGAGAGGACAGAGGATTCTATGGATATTATTCTAACGTTACTGTGAAACGTTTGTTGCATTGGGATACAGCCTGCTTTGTTGTTATCTTCGCGCCCAAGAATCGGGTGCAGGCTTTGCCCCGGAGTTGTCTCTTCAGACATGTAGCATACAGCATGCAATTCTCTGTGTCAGACGTGTTCGGACATATGGAAATACTGCGCTTGGTTTAGGCGAGAGTATGGCATTTTGTGCATTTCCAAATTGTTTCGCCCACTTTGTGTAGCATTCATAGACTATTGATATGGGAAAAATACGCCATTCTATGAATGGTAAATAAATGGTGCATTTATATAGCACTTTTATCCTAATTGCTTTACAATTTTGTTCCTCACATTCACCCATTCACACACCGACGGCAGAGACAACCATGCAAGGAAGCAATTAGTCTTGCTCAATGACACTTCGACACTCTGCCTGGGAGGAGCGGGAATCGAACTGGGAACCTTCCGATTACCAGGCGACTGCTCTACCTCCTGAGCCACTGTCGCCCCTAAAGCCCCTATGAGCGGAGAGACATGCTGCAGACAGAGTGGAGGTAATGTAATTATTACAAATGGTAACTGACTGATTTCACTGACTATACGCATTAAGGATCAGATATATTGTGCATTGTTATTGCTGTTGCTATGCTCTTTAAATGTGTTCTAAAAATAGATTTCCCTAAACAATTACTCGAGCACTATGCCAGTAATTCATGCGAGGACCCTATATCGTACATCTAGCAGTGGTGCGCGAGCCTGTACCGTTGAACGAAATTCCGATCCATCTTTGAGACTAGACCAGCGGTTCTCAAACTACAGGTCACGACCCAGAGTGGGGTCGTGGGTAGGTGACATTGGCAAGTAATTTTTTGTAAATTCTTTTTAATCCTTTTAAATTTTTTATGTTTTTTTATGTTCTGGCAACATATTTTGGCTAAATATGCCTCGTTTTATAAATGTGTATTGATAACATAGGGCTGTAATAAAAAACGTTTACCCAAAATATTGATAAATGAGACACAATATGTATAGTACGGTGTATGTTCAGTATATTGCAGTGCATCAAAACACTAAACACCGATATCAAAGAACGTACGTACCTGTTACAATATAAGTCACTCACTCTTTAAAAGACCACAGAGGAACCATAACAAAAAGTGCTGTTTTCATCCCAGCTACAGCCATGCGGCAGTTATGCCACGCATGGAAAAAGAAAGGCAAATCACGTCCGCCAACACATAAGTAATGTATCCCTGCAGATCCATAACCACGTCACCGAAGGACAGCTCCAGATGTGCAGGGAGATAATAACTCCTCTGTGTTTTGATGGCCTTCAAATCACGGTGACCATTACGGGCCTTGTACAGAAGCCCTAAGAGGCCATACATTCATACATTTTATTTACTCCGTTTTCCTGTGATAACGGGAAAACGGAGTAAATAAAATGTATGAACGTATGGCCTCTTAGGGCTTCCGTAGCCTTGGGATGTGAGGTGCACGCTTATTACCCCGCAAACCCGGCTGCTCCAGCGGCGTGTATCCTTTCGGGCAACAAAGGTTTCCTTCCGCGTTGCTCTGATTGGCCAGCGATCTACGCTCGTTTCGCCCCTACGCCGGTAGCGCACGCATGCGTATTTTGTTTTTGCCCCCACACGCCCACACGCTCACACACGCAGGTTTTAATAATAATAATAATGCAGGTTTTGCCGCCACGCCGGTAGATAATAATAATAATAATAATACTTAGAATAATAATACTTAGACAAACGCACGCAATTGGCACAAGTGTAAATTATGCATTCGTCACTCAGTTTTAACATCGACACACTTAGCTCAACTCGTTTGCCAGCTTGCTGTGGAGCCTATGGTCACAAGTTCCAATCACTCTTAGTTCAATTATTTTTTTTACGTTTTATTAATTTATCATCTCTCTATATTAACGTAACTAGCTATTCATATCAATCGAAATAACGTTCATCTCTCTATATTAACGTAACTAGCTATTCATATCAATCGAAATAACGTTCATCTCTCTATATTAACGTAACTAGCTATTCATATCAATTGAAATAACGTATTGTATTGTTTTCATCTCTCTATATTAACGTGATTCCATCAACACACATAGGTAATATTTAGATCACAGGCTGGTCATGCATAATCTCGCCCACCAGACTCTTCTACCGAATTGACTAGGTCGCGCAAGTCAATCAATAGATTACACTTTCTGTAGGCCTAACACTCACCTACTCATTCTGTTGTGACACAACATGACATGTTAGGGTTGTCACCTTCCGTGATCGCGTTTGAACCAATGTGTAAAAAATCTGTTTTAGATTAGGCTGTAAAAATCATCAATTTATTGCCATTATGGACCAATAACAGAACAGATTGACAGGTGGTGACAAAGCACAAGACTGGGCATTTATTTAAAAAAACATACATACCCTAACCACATAACAGATATTTAAAAGGTAATTAACAGGCATGTTCTGCAACATATATCCACTCTTGAACAATGAAAAACTCCTAATAAACTCATAAAAAAAAAAAAAAATTTAACTAAGAATGATTCAAACTTGTGACCAGAGGCTCCACAGCAAACTGGCGAACGAGTTGAGCTAAGTGTGTTGATGTTAAAACTGAGTGACGAATGCATAATTTACACTTGTGCCAATTGCGTGCGTTTGTCTAAGTATTATTATTCTAAGTATTATTATTATTATTATCTACCGGCGTGGCGGCAAAACCTGCATTATTATTATTATTAAAACCTGCCTGTGTGAGCGTGTGGGGGCAAAAACTAAATGCGCATGCGCGCGCTACCGGCGTAGGGGCGAAACGAGCGTAGATCGCTGGCCAATCAGAGCAACACGGAAGGAAACGTTTGTTGCCGAAAGGATACACGCGCTCCAGCGTTATTACGCCCCTGAACCCCTCTGCCACGATAACGGAGAGCAGAGCGCTGAGTAATGCGGACCGGCGGCGAGGCTACTGCGGTGAACTGAGACATCGAATGAAAACCCACGGTATATATATACTGTGTGTTTCTAGCACTTTCATTTCATTCCAACGAGGGCAGTTTGAAGCGTTATTTTTTTCCGTAGCCGCATTTCTCGGAGACGCTCTCTGATTGGCCACTGACTGACGCTCTCTGATTGGCCACTGACATGTTTGCCCAATCGCGTGACGAGCTGTGTCTTTGCCCATTTCCGCGTCGAACAGCCTGCAAACTACCTGCCGTTCTATCGCCATGCTCTAAGACAAACTGTAACCATAACCAACTTCGAAAGAGTGCCTAAGCTTAACCAGTGTAGAAACAGGCGTCGGCCTATCAGAGAGCGTCTCCGAGAAATGCGGCTACGGAAAAAAACAACGCCAGTTTGAAATGTCAAGCGTTTGTAATACTAGACAAGAAAACTCTTCCCCCCCGCCGTAAACATGTCCATAAATGTAACCTCCTCGCCCGCTCCTTATTTTAAGTGGATCCCTTTCCCTTTTTTATTAGTCCCACTGCCTTAACCGCCAACCCATCAATAACCGTGTAACCCTTTCATTCTCCTATAGCTTTTCCCATCATCCACACCATAACCCCTCACGTCTCATATCTCCCCCTTATGGCTATTCATAAACCCTACCCGGCACTGCGATGACATAATGGAGGTCGATATGCATTTTTGATATGTGTTTTCCTATTTACCCATAGGCGTCCCCACTCCGTAAGCCTTGGAGTCGATGAGGCCTCCTATCTGCGTGAGGTTGCAGTTGCGCTGGGTGACGAACTCGATGGTGGTGGACTCCATGAGGAAGGCGTAGTCCGAGGTCAGGGCTCGCTGGATGCCCTCGTCGATGTTCTTCACGATCACAGAGTGCCTCCTGCTGTTCATGAACTCCCACATCTTGTCATAGGTGGAGATCTTGGTTTTCTGCAAGGGGCCCAGGGGGAGAGGGGATCACAAAGTGACTGATCTAGGGCTCTGCTTCAGTCTGTAAAGGAACACGTTATGGGAAAATGCTCCTCAACCGTCTTCACCAGAGTCAGACAAGAAGATTAGATACCAATAGCCGGAATAGCTTTCTACTGTACGCACAGAGAGGAACTATCCTTGCAATTTAGCCTAGCTTAGCACAAATGAATGGAAGCGGATATTCTTACACAGTACCGTATATTTGTATGTCTTGTATGTCATAAATGTCCTGATGAATTGAAAATGGAGGACCCTGATGTAAACAAGACGAAAGTATTTTTCTGGTCTTCATCCTCTTAGCAGTTGTTTGTATTGAGCCGTACTGTATTGTATTGATTGATTGATTGAAAACTTTATTAACAGATTGCAGAATGGGTACAATACAGTACAGCTCAATACACACAATTGTTAAGGGGATGCAGACCAGAGAAAGACTTTCGTCTTGTTTACACCAGGGTCCCCCATTTTCAATTCATCAGGACATATATGACATACATGACATACAGATAGTCAGTACTGCTACATCTATACATTTATGACATACCAGATTTGCAAATACAGTACTGTTTGTGATACAGAAGGAGTCAAGAAAAGGGAGTATATACATTTGACGTAGAAACTGTACATTGGAGGAGGTTGGGTGGGGGGGGTTGGGTACACTGGGATATTGACAACCATACTGGGTAATTTACATTGGAGGTGGTTGGGGGGGGGGGGGGGGGGGGGGGGGCACACTGTATAAGCAAGCAAAACTGTACATTGAGGGGGGGGAGACTCTGTACAAACAAACAAAATTGTACATTGGACTATTGACAAAACCATACTAGGTAAATGACTGTACATTGGAGGGGGTTGGGTTAGGATATTTACAGGGGCCAGTGTTGAATTGCAGTCTCCCGTAGGTGTCTCTTGAGAGAGGTTTTGAAAGTGGGTAGTGATCCACATTCCTTTACAGCTTTGGGTAGGGCGTTCCACATTGATGTGGCATAATTGCGAAACGTGTTTAGTCCCTTATTTGAGCCGAATCTGGGTTTAACATGATTTGTGGAGCTCCCTCTGGTGTTGTGATCGTGGTATTCACTGACCTTTGGGAAGTATTTTGCCATGTACATGGGTACCTTGGTCGTGTAGTGTATCTTGTAGACCAGGCCCATTGCAAGTTGCTGTACTCTGTCATCTACTCTAAGCCATCCTAGGTTGTCAAAGTGGGCAGGGGTGAGGTGGGTTCTAGGAGTAAGGTCAAGCAGTAGTCTGACCAGTTTGTTTTGAGATGTTTGTAATTTTGTTTTTAGCGCCTTTGAGGTGCTTTGGTACCATGAGGTGCAAGCATAGTCGTAGTACCCCTGAATGAGTGCTCCTGCCAGAGTCTTCAGGGTATTCTTGTTTACCAGAGAGGAGATCCGGTACAAGAATCGAGTTCGTTGGTTGACTTTTTTTATTACATTGGATGCCATTTTGTCACAGGAGAGATTAGCCTCTAGGATGGAACCCAGGTAGGTAATTTCATCTTTCCTTGTGACAATATTGTCACCCACTGTAACTGAGAAGCCGTCGGTCTTGCTGAGTTTGTTATTTGAACCGAAGAGAATGGACTCTGTTTTGCCCATGTGTAATGATAGTTTGTTATCAGCGAGCCATATGCAGATTCTGCCTAGTTCCGAGCTGAGGGTTTTTTCAACCTGTAACTTGTTCTTGTCAGAGACCAGCAGGGCTGAGTCGTCCGCAAACAGGAACAAGTTGCAGTCACAAGCTGACGACATGTCATTTGCATAAATTAGGAACAGTAGCGGTCCTAGTATGCTTCCTTGTGGAACACCACAGCTCACTGTGAGGGGGGGGGATAGGGTACCGTTTACCTCCACCATCTGTTCCCTCCCCTCAAGGTAGGATTGCATCCAGCTCACTGATAGACTATCAAAACCAATTGCTTTTAGCTTGTCAATCAGAATGGAGTGATTGACCGTGTCAAAGGCCTTTTGTAGGTCCAGCATGACCATGCCGCAGTATTTGCCTGCGTCCACCTCTTGTTTGATGTGGTCATTCAAATAGAGAAGGCATGTGTCAGTGGAGTGGGATGTTCTGAAGCCAGATTGGAATTCGTAGATTAGATTTTTTTCCGCTAGGTACTTTTCGACCTGTTCGTAGACTATTTTTTCCATGACTTTCGAGATGGAGGTGAGAATAGAAACAGGGCGGTAGTTGCCTGGGTCTAATTTGCTGCCCTTTTTGTGCAGAGGGGTCACCCTCGCAATTTTGAAGTCCTTGGGGACGTGTCCCTGTTTTATGGAGAGGTTTATTATGTGTGTGATGATTGGGGTGATGGCGGCTGCTGAGTCTCTGAGGAATTTGGAGGGGATGTTGTCATGGCCAGTGGCCTTGTTAGGTTGGAGGGCGCTCAGTTTATTGAGTACCTCATCTGTTGTTACCATTTCCAGCTTGAAGTCGTCCTTGCGGACCCCTAGGTTTTTGTAGTAAGCTACTATGTGTTCTACCCCATAAAGCCCTGAGTGGGAGGGTAGTTTGTTTACCAGTGTTGTGGCTATGTTTGTGAAGAAAATGTTTAAGTAATTGGCTACATCCAGCTTGTCTGTGATGAGCGTGTTGTCCGTTTTTATGTTTATGTTTGAGAATCTGGTTTTAAGTTTTTTACTGCATCCTAGTTGATTATTGAGTAATTTCCAAAGTTCACGTGGTTTGTTTTTGTTTTCCTCAGTTTTGTCATTGATGAAATTCTTTTTTGCAGTTTTGATCATGGAGTTTACGTCGTTTCTTAGTCTGTTTCTTTCTAGTTTGAGTTCAGTCACGTGGGCTTGGAGTTCACTGCTCGTGCTTTTAGTAAGCTTTGACTGACTTTTACGAAACTCAGAGCATTTTTTGTCTCTGGTTTTCATAGCGGCCAGTATTTCGGAGTGCATCCACGGCTCAGCGCGATTTTTTACCCTGGTGGTTCTTAGGGGGGCCATGTCGTTTAGTATTGTTGAGAATTTGGTTTTGAAACCAAGCCATGTTTCTTCAACCAGTGTACCATTGAGTTCATCTGACCAGTCCAGGCTCTCCAGTTCAAGGTTAAAGGCCTCGCTAGAGTAGGTTTTGAGGTCTCTAGATGTGACTGTTTTGTGGCAGCCAGCCTTTTGTTTTAGTTTTTTGCGGGTACAGAATATCATATAATGATCACTTAACCCGCATGCTATAACCCCTTTCTTGGAGATCTTGGACTTGTCGGAGGTCAGAATGAGGTCAATGGTAGTCTGAGTTGATTCACATACACGTGTGGGTTGGGTGATTAGCTGGCTGAGGCCGTGCAGATCACAAAACCTACTGAATGACTTGAAGACGGGTGCATCTTTTCGTTGCATATCCGTGTTCCAGTCTCCAATAAGAATTTTGTCTACATCCTCAACTCCAGCTAAACACCCATCCAGTGTATCATAAAAGTCACTATGATCTGGCGGCCTGTAGACTGTGCCAACCAGTAGGGATTTCGCCCTTTCGAATAGGATTTCCACCCATACAGTTTCAATTGATTTATGATTCAGGTCATTTCTGTTGATGAATTTGGTGTCCTTGTGTATGTACATACAGACACCACCTCCATGTTTGTTCCTATCATTCCTAATTATTGAGTAGTTCTCAATCTCTATCTCTGGATCTTTTACAGAATCGTCAAGCTTAGTTTCTGAGAAGCACAGTATGTTTGCCTTACCATTTATGAATAATTGTTTGATTTCATCCAATTTGTTTTTTAAGCTGTTAATGTTAATGTGAAAAATGTTCAGTCCATTGGCGTTGGTTATTTCATTGATGTTGGCAGGTTCGAAGTATTGTTCGTTTGTGATCTGTTCCTCTGTGTGGGGCTGGGGGGCTTTGTTGTTGAGGGTGGGAAGGGGGGAGGGGGTGGTCGGGTCCCGCTCCGTGCTGGAACAACAAAGAAGGGGGGAGGGGGGTGTCGGGTCCCGCGCCGTGCTGGAACAACAAAGGACTCGTTCCTGGATGTTTCCGTTGTTAGCTCTGCTAGCTAGCCGGCTATCGGGCGTCGAGATGTTTAAATCCCGCGTCGAGTTGGTCGTCATGGTTTCGACCCTCGGTTCACCTCCTCTCGTCTCTGCCTCACGTGTGCTCGTCTGCTGCGGCGTCATTGGGGAACAGTTGCCGTCCGCGCAGTGGATGTTGCCACGGGTCGAGTTGTTGTTGGTCGCGATGGAAACCACCTTCGCTTCTTGCGCTGCCAGACCAAGTCTTCTCGCCTGAGTTCTGGTCAAGACCGGGCCTGGGTTTAAATGAATGTCTCCCGAAAGTAGTAGAACCAGGATGATCATGGTCCTACGGTCCAATCTGCCATTCGGGGGTAAGTTCTTACGTGCCGGGCTCGCTGTTAGTAGCGTGTGTATAGCCGCCGTTCCGACGTGTAGATGTTTCTTTTCAGAGCCATTGAGAAGGTAGAAGTCACTGTGGGTCTCGTTAAATCCGTTTTCACTTCTCTCCACTTCTGTTAGATGTTGCTTCATTGATGAATTGAGGTATAAATCCGTAATCCATATTATGAGGAGGAGAAAATGTGCACAAAACCTTGTTGTTTTGGATCGATTCTGCAATCTGTTAATAAAGTTTCCAATCAATCAATCAATCAATCAATCAATCAATCAATCAATCAATCAATCAATCAATCAATCAATCAATCAATCAATCAATCAATCAATATGGACCACTAGCCTAGCTTAAAACTCTGGGAGTTTTGTGCTAAGCTAGGCTAGCTTGAAACCGGGTAGCTTTCTACTGAACACACAGAGAGGAAATTGGTATCTATCTTCTTGTCTGACTCTGGAGACGACGGTAAGCTTTCCTATAATGTCAGCGTGTTCCTTTAATAAACATGTTTTCATGCTTCTTGCAGAATACGCGGTCTGTGCGGTCTCTGTGAACGTCAACAGCTATCGTGGTCAGGGTGGCTCGAAGATTGGAGTGCAGCATGCTCTAGCGTCGCCATAGCAACGCTGTCACGTGCGCTCCTGGTTACTGATCCTCGATCAGCACTCCTACTCTGGGAACCTTTGTGAATACGGGGCCAGCGCTCCTGGTCACTGATCCTCGATCAGCACTCCTACTCTGGGAACCTTTGTGAATACGGGGCCAGCGCTCCTGGTCACTGATCCTCGATCAGCACTCCTACTCTGGGAACCTTTGTGAATACGGGGCCAGCGCTCCTGGTCACTGATCCTCGATCAGCACTCCTACTCTGGGAACCTTTGTGAATACAGGGCCAGCGCTCCTGGTCACTGATCCTCGATCAGCACTCCTACTCTGGGAACCTTTGTGAATACAGGGCCAGCGCTCCTGGTCACTGATCCTCGATCAGCACTCCTACTCTGGGAACCTTTGTGAATACAGGGCCAGCGCTCCTGGTCACTGATCCTCGATCAGCACTCCTACTCTGGGAACCTTTGTGAATACGGGGCCAGCGCTCCTGGTCACTGATCCTCGATCAGCACTCCTACTCTGGGAACCTTTGTGAATATGGGCCCAGGAGTAACACAGGAGTGCTCAGAGGAGCAACAGAGGTGAGGGTTATCTCGAAGTGATTAGTCACGGTATTGTTGTGGTAACAGGGTGTCTCGGGGAAGACTGGGGAGTTTTGCTATGCTGGTTACTTGGCGGATATAAAGGATTGTCCCGTTGCTAAATATAGCATTACTTGGACTGTTACCTCTATATCTCTGTACACACCTTACCGTCGCGTCAAACTCTTCCTACAGCTTGCATTCTCAGCTGTAGGAGAATCCACCTCAGTCCCACGAGTTCGCACTGAGTTTGGGAAGAGGGCTTTTGTGTACTCTGCTCCGTTGACCTGGAATGGACTTCAAAAATCTCTTAAACTCCAGGGCCCTCATTCATCAACGTGTTCTACGCACAGATCTGTGCTTACCCTGTGCGTATGATCATTTCTAAGCAAAGAGTGGGATTCATCAATTTCGATTTGAACTTGACTCCGTGCTTACGTCTACGCACAGGTCAGAGCACACTTACCTGACGCCCAGTGGTAGAATATATTATTACAACAAGGAAATGAGCTTCTGTGCATAATAACACTGGCATGTTCTGTACGAACCGTAATTCATTATAGTTCATTGTAAAATAGCAACAGTAGTGTAATTATGGTCAAAACCCTATAAATAGCATTTGGAATAATAGATCTTTCTCTCAGAATGAATGCAGCATGGTTTATATAGCGTTATCGGAATATACGGGGTGTAGGCGACTGACTGCGCTCCGCGTAGCTTGATTGATTGATTGATTGAAAAGTTTATTAACAGATTGCAGAATGGGTACAGTACAGTACAGCTCAGTACATACAATTGTTAAGGGGATGCAGACCAGAGAAAGACTTTCGTCTTGTTTACATCAGGGTCCCCCATTTTCAATTCATCATAAATCATAAAGCTCAACTCGTTATTATTTTGCGCACAGACCACAGAAACACGGGAACGTTTTGATTATATTTAAAAGGCTTTACGTTAAACGAAACAAGTGGAATTTCGAAGCTGTAAGCAGAATACAAGTCATATGAATATAGTGTTCTTCCCCCTTTTTACTGTATAAGAAAGAATAGAAAACGCATTGCAATGACACCAGATAGTGGACAGACTATGTATATGATGGGATTCAAGTTCGCGTTTTTGTTGATCATAGGCATGCTGTCAGAGTATGATATCTTAATCAAACATTCTAGAACATTTGTCGTCACAGATCATGTCCTAATAGAACATAGGCTATGGCATGGATCGCGTGATATTGTGTGGACTGTTATTATTACTGTACCGGTACCACCCATTGTGACTACAGCCTTGTGAGTCCCGCACACAAACATGATGGAATTCAAGTTCATGTATTGAAAGGCAGGCTACATCATACATGCAGTGAGATTCATTGTTCTTGTATATGCTCTCGTATTATAGTTTATATAGGCTACCCAATACTGACATCAAAATAGATTGTAGTATGCCTCTAGAAATCATATGCAGCAGGTAGAAAATTGACGGGAGATCCATCGCGATTTGGAATAAAATTGAGGAGAACTTTATTGTTTATTAATCAAACAACACGGGAAAAGGCAGTCATATTCCAGCGCGGTATTTATTAGTGTTTTTTTTTGCGCTGCCCAGGCAGCAATGGTTAATAGATATCATATCCGACATCACCGTAAGTGTACACGTCTGTCAGCCTGTCTCATGACACGCTTCCCTCGGCTTAGTCCATTTTTCCACATTTCATGGGTGTATTCCATTACCGTATATGGTTAATCGGGGCGTTTCTGGTATGCAAATACGTGAAAGTGTGCACGAGCCTCGGCGCAGAGCCAAGGTGGGATTCATCATGACAGGTGTGCGTAGAGCCTGCGTACGCACATGTGATGAATCCCGACTTCCCTGTGCGTACACTGGTTCTACATTCTGTGCTTACGTGTGGAAATAGAACATGTTCTACGCACACATTGATGAATGAGGGCCCAGGCTTTTATTACTTTGCACAGTTTTAAAACACTAATTACTGACCTGACCGATATGGGAGTGTGCAAATGCTTCTCAGGTTAAGCATGGGCTCTCCCGGGCTGCTGCTTGCGCTTTTTATCTTTATCTTTTTGTCCTTTGTCTATGTTCATTTACAGTCCTGTATGGTTGTTTGTTGTTGTTTTATGTCAGGTGTTGCTCGAAAAATTGCTCTTTGAGCTCAAGCTTCTTACCTGGTGAAATAAAGGTGAAATACAAATAAATAGTAGTGGGTTAGGAAGACGTAAACAAAGAAGAGGAGGACTATGACCTTCACATCCTAACTGCTGTGCAGGAGTAGGAAGGGAATTCATATAGAAGCAAGTTGAGTCCAAGTAACATTCCTTTTGGCGTACTTTTACTTCTATCCGGAGCCGTTGTTGAAGTATTTACTCCCACTTACACTTGAGTAGGTTATTCTGGACATTACCTCACAAAAATAACACAAGCTTTTTGGACCAATAATGATCCATTCAATTATTTGCAAAGATTGTACAAAAATGTATTTCTATTGGACAATTGGAACATGCAAAAGAAAAAAAGTACTTCAGCACTTCCCACTTGAGTAAAAGTACTCTCAACTACTCCCAACTTGGTAAAACTTAACTGATAAGATAAGATATTCGTTTATTGATCGCCTTTGGGGGAAATTCAGGCATCATAGCAGCATGGGGAGGCGAGGTAGAGCAGAGGTATGGGCAGGGTAATAGTAGAAAGGCAGTACAATTTGATCAGAATATGAAAAAATATGAGGATAGAAATAGAAATAATAATAATAATAAACAGTGTAAACAATATAATTAACTTATTTAATATAGCAATACTTCAACTTAAGTGACGCGCGTCTTTCCGTCACTCGTTCCGCCCCCCGGTGGCGGGGGTTACCTTGAAGAAGGTCATGGTGGAGCCGTCCTCCACCACCCCGTACAGGATCTTGGTCTGCTTGGCCAGGTCGTCCGCAGAGTCGATGGGCGACTCCATCCTCTCCACGGTGAGGAAGGCGGCCAGGTTGGCCGTGTAGGAGGAGATGATGATCAGCGTGAAGAACCACCAGATCCCGCCCACGATGCGGGTGGACAGAGCCTTGGGCATGAGCTCTGAGCCTGGGGAGGACGCGCGGGGAGGAGGGGTTAAGGTTAGGGTTACAGAGCCTTGGGCATGACCGCCGAGCCTGCCGAGGACGCCAGGGAAGGAGGGGGTGAAGAACACACGTGCAGGGCAGTGTCGCAGTGGTACAACTGGGGATTAAACTATAACCTCCAGCTAATGATCATAAAGTAATGCCAAAAATCGCTATATATAATATATACACATATAATTATAGTATTATTTTGCTTTATTGTGTAAAAACATACCTATTTTTTTTTTTTTTTATATAACTTGCATCAATCTGATACTACTTACTATAATCTATACTATGAATTTCAATCATAAATATGTATATCAATATTTTCCTTTCTTTCTCCTATCCCCCAATTTTGTCGTTATGCCACTTCCTTTCCTGGCTCTACTGTCGGTCTGGGGAGGGTGTAGACTACCACATGCTGCCCTACTGTCCACCTGGGGAGGGTGTGTAGACTACCACATGCCTCCTCTGTTGGTCTGGGGAGGGTGTAGACTACCACATGCTGCCCTACTGTCCACCTGGGGAGGGTGTAGACTACCACATGCCTCCTCTGTTGGTCTGGGGAGGGTGTAGACTACCACATGCGGCCCTACTGTCTGTCTGGGGAGGGTGTAGACTACCACATGCCTCCTCTGTTGGTCTGGGGAGGGTGTAGAACTACCACATGCCTCCTCTGTTGGTCTGGGGAGGGTGTAGACTACCACATGCCTCCTCTGTTGGTGTGGGGAGGGTGTAGAACTACCACATGCCTCCTCTGTTGGTCTGGGGAGGGTGTAGAACTACCACATGCCTCCTCCGATGTGGAGTCGCCAGCCGCAGCGTGTCACCTGACAGCGAGGAGTTTCACTGGGAGAGCGTAACGCGAGTGGAGGTTCACACTGCCTCCCCCAGATCCCCTCCCTGCTGAACAGGCGGCCAGTAGGAGTCGCTGTTGCAACGACCAGGACTCATACACCCACCGGCTTCCTGCTTGCGGACACTGCCAATTGTGTTTGTAGGGACCACTGACCAAGCCGGGAATGGAACCCGGGTCTCTGCGGTGGTAGGAGAGTGCTTAGACCTCCACACTATCCAGCCGCCACAACTTAAGTGGGTTTACCCTCCACTATATCCCTGGGGCAGAGGAGGGTTTATACAAAAAACACAAATGCACCACTGTATAAACGGTGTCCCAACAGACTGTTCACCTTTAGGATCGTGCTGGAAGGTTAACATTCAAGCATTCAACTTACCCATCTGTACAAATCAATAACCACACCTTTTAAAATACATTCATTACCACACCAATCAATAGCAATCAGGAGAAGTGACACAGGTTGGTTGGGTCAGAGAATCATGTACCCAAGGTAACCTCACATCCTGACTCCACATCCCACTGATCTCTGGGGCTTGAGAGGCCACGGGCAAGAGGAGAGAACCCTGGGAAATGTAGTCTTGTGACGATATGGACTCATACATATTGATATTATTGTGATGAATTGCGTATATGAATATAATGGTTGATAGCAATGAATCGCTTTCAAGTACCGCGTTCTTATAATGCTGCGGGTGTATGCATGAATATATTATTTATAACAATATCACTGATTAGTATCAATATCAATATCATATGCCACCCACTGTAAATCATAATATGATCTAGTAACGTTTATTTGGCTGTTGATGAACCTTGTTACTCAGCTGAAAGAGCTGTACCCTTCCTGCTGACTTGTCGTACAGAACTTGTAAGTTGCTTTGGATGAAAGCATCAGCTAAATGACAATCTAAATGTAAATGTTATGTTATAGGCTACAAGTTATGGA
>NW_028174639.1:0-10346 GCF_963971535.1 Notolepis coatsorum
GAAAAATAATACAAGGAAGACAAGAGACCACATTGCAGAGACATCTATAATGTCAAATTTTTTTTTGATCCACTTTTTCTCCCATTTTCTATATTTTCTCCCATCCCAATTTCGTATCATCCAATTCAACCCTCCCCTGTCACGAACGCTGTTTCTTGCCTCCCACAAGCCGGCTGCAATGACTAAGTCATACATAGCACAAGTCCCCTCCGGTACTTGAGGTAACAGCAGTCACATCTTTTCACCTGCGCAGCTCGATCTCTCAGTGGCGAGGAGTAACGCGTGGGAGGCTCACGCTGCCCCCGACACTTCCTGATTCTACTGCGCAGGCGCACCAACCGACCTGTAGGAGTCGCTGTCCACAACGCCCGATCCCCACCCTTCAGTTTCCCTCCCCGTAATACGGCCAATGTGTATTACTGTGGACGACCAGCTAAACTGAAAGCAAATGTTGAGCGCTGGGCTCGAACTGACGAGCCCAGCGTCTCCACCATTTTGTGGCGAGTGCCTTGCCGCCCAATGTCTAATTATAATTTTATTTTTAAATACATAAAGGACATAAAGTCATAATGGAATTGTAATAAAGAAAATACTCCCACTAGGGTAACAACAAAACAAATCATTCAGAGGCAGCTGGATCATCCAGGCGTGCTTTGAGGAGCTGAATTGAATTCTAAGTCAGTTTTCAGTTCGCTGAAGGTGACGCCCGATGATGGACCTCTTTTTGTTGAAGATATTTTTTCTGTAATCTAAATTACATTTGTGATTGACAATCTTTGTTGTGACACTTTTATGAGCATAAACATTTATGATATGCCATGAAGGCTAAACATTTTGTATTATTTCAGTCAACAAACGTTCCCATCTTATTTATATTGAAACATATCTTTTAATAAATTGTATAGTCGATTTTGCTCTGGTAATCCAATCTACGCCTCTGGTGGGATCAAGATAATCCAGTTTTTTGGGATCAAACTGATCCCAATCCTGTGTTGTCGGTTTGAACTACCCATTTAGAAGATTTGATCCAGATTAAAGCTTGGATTTGATTCTCTGATCTGACCGGATATCAAAGTGATCCTAATCGTGTTTTTTGGGGTTTTGAACTACCCCAAATCCAAATCGGATCCAATTAGATAGGGATTAAAAGTTTTGAACTACTTGAGAAGTACCATCATAGGAACTGGAAGTTAACATACTGAGTATTTAGAGTTGAAGGGTTATAATTAATCATTAATTATAACGTTAAGGTAGCGATAGGCCAGAGCGACAGAAACAAGCGTCCGACAGCAGGAAAGCAGGAAGTAAGTACATTGAGGTACCACCCGCCCCTTCCTGTAGATTCTGCTGAGTGTCCAATGATGACTACAGCTGAGGGTAATCACTCATTAAGGGGCGGGTGGATAAAGCCTGAGAGCCTGCACCCACACACGGCCTTTTGCCATTACCAGTGGATTGTGTGGATTGTATGTTGTGCCAGCTGATGGAACAGTCCAGGGCGGGTGTGTGTGTGGCGTCACATTCCGTGGGCAATCTGCGCATGTGCATGGGGAATATGTGCTTAAAAATGGGCTTTTTCTCTGCCGATTTAGTTCTGATCGATTAGGAATCGGTCCCGCCGTGTTCAAGAGGATCGTGTCTATTTGATCATGTCTCCAGCGCCCCCACAGCCGTAGCTGCAAACCACTTACATCACGGCTCTCATCCACATTCATTAATTTGCTCCCCCCGCAATCTCCCCGATTTCAATGTAACGCGGAAGTGTAGTGGTCTATACCATAAGTAGCTTTCTATGTGACAGACCCATAACACAAAGATGAAAAGTGGTATAGATCCCCAAACACAAAGATTTGACTATGACTATTTCTGGAGTTGTTGCTTAGCTTGGCCTACATTGAGTTGTTTGTCTGTTGAATAGAATAGAATAGACTTTTAATTGTCATTGCACACAAGTATACAACAAAATTTCAGGGGTGCTCCCACATGACCATAGTACAACCATACATGTAACATAACACTGTACATATAACAGAACTATTTTAAAGTGGAGGTGAAGACGGAGGTGATGTTTGGTAGAGGAGTCCCGACGATCCTGCCTGCCGCCTTCTCCACCCTCTGTAGAGCCTCTTGCTCTGCCTTTGTGCAGCTGGAGAACCACACAGACACACAGTAGGTCAGCACACTCTCAACCGCACAATGATAGAAGTTGACAAGGAGATTTGGTGGCAGGCCAGCCTGCTTCAGCTTCCTTAGGTAGTATAGGCGTTGCTGAGCTTTTCCGATCACTGAGGCGGCGCTGGTGCTCCAGGACAGGCTCTCACTCACACTGAGACCCAGGAACTTGAACTCAGTGACCCTCTCCAGTCTCCACTGCCTCGTTGTTGATGAGCAGAGGGGAGTGGTCAGGCCTTGATCTTTTGAAATCCACTATGATCTCTCTTGTTTTTTTTATATTGAGCGCCAGGTTGTAGGATCGTCCACCTCCCTCCTGTAGGCAGACTCATTGTTGTTTGTTATGAGACCCACAACTGTGGTATCGTTTGCGAACTTGATGATGTAATTGGAGGGGTAGGAGGGGGAACAGTGGTGTGTGAGCAGGGTGTACAGTAATGGGCTGAGCATGCAACCCTGCGGGGCGCCGGTGCTGAGAGACAGCGTGGACGAGGTGTAGTTGCCCAGCCTGACGGCTTGTGTGCGGTTTGTGATGAAGTCCAGCACCCAGTTACACAGTATGTTACACAGACCCAGGGTTCGGAGTTTGCTGATGAGTTTACGGGGGAGTATAGTGTTGAAGGCAGAGCTATAGTCGATGAAGAGCATTCTTACGTTGGTGTTTCTCTTCTCCAGAGGTTCTAGGGCGGTATGAGTTATATACCGAAACTCTGAAGGTTGCTCTTTGTCCTCTCCATCCCTGGTTTATTGAGGAAACAACACGGGGGGAAAATAGCATGTCACGTGCAGGAACACGACATTCCGTACAATCAAGATGAATAATATTATTATTAAGTATTATCTGCGTGGGTTATTTAAACAAGTCAACAGAAGCTATAGCTCGTAAACACTGACAGAAGGGGGGAAATTCCATCCAGGTTCAGAATGACTTCGACTGTATTCCTGCGGTTGCTCTTATGGTGCCGTCTGTCAGTCAGGTGGCGCTGAGGTTCTGGGAGACGCTGTAGACGGGGACGGTCTGAACGAGATCTCTCGACAGGTTGTTCGTGACAGAGCTGATGAGCAGATTGACCAAGAGGGAACTGGACTCTCCCAACACGCCTGCCGGCCTGGCATCCACAGCGTGCTGAGGGACATGGCGGCTCTGATGACGGAGCAGAGGTATCTGATGACGGAGCAGTGGGTCGATCTGCAGGCGGTGACAGACAGGCTGAGGGACATGACGGCTCTGATGACGGAGCAGAGGTATCTGATGACGGAGCAGAGGGTCGAGCTGCAGGCGGTGACAGACAGGCTGAGGGACAGTGAGAATCAGTTTAAAGGTATTATTGAGTTTTATTGTTTAAAACGAATTACTTTCACTGAAACATTTTAAGGAAGAGCTTTAGAACCTTTAGAAAAAAACATTTATTTAAAATAAATTAATAGAAATATAATAGAAAAAGATAATAGAAAGAAATATATAAACTGCATATAAAAACGAAGAAAGATATTTGGTAATGCTTTACTGACCACAAACTGATAGTGTTATATGAATATTCATAATTGCTCATAATGCATTATTAAGATGCATGATAACTCATAGTGTCTTATATCAATAACCAGAATAAATCAGCCATGGTGGGACAGCTCCAGTTTATTGCATGAAGACACATTAATGTGTTATAAGAGACCTAATCATGGTTAATACACTGTTATGTATGTTGTGTATAACACGTTATAATCCATTATAGCTGTAACAATAAAAAAAAATTAAATAAAAATAATGTGTTATTTATTTCCTTTCTCAGCTGCTCTCGGAACACTGAGGAGACTGTGTGTGTGTGTGGGTGTGGGTGTGGGTGTGGGTGTGTGTGTGTGTGTGGGTGTGGGTGTGTCTGTCACAGCCTTCCTCTTGGCTTCAGGACGTGGAAACACAGGGTCTTGTAACACTGACACTACCCTGGTCTACACACACGTCAGCACGAATGTTGGCAACGCTTATGATCAAACCACAGGTATGGTGGATACTAGATGACACAGGTGACAGAATGTGTTCATACTGTAATGTTGCCAGTTATTACTTTGTAACAGTATGTGTAAGATACAACCACAGAGACATGCAAACAACTGCCATTTGTGTTGTGCGTTTTAGCAAAATGTTAGACAGTTTTACCAACAGGACTATCATTGACCCTTACAGCAATTCTGTTGGGGAGATTATGGGATACTCACTAAGAAAGATAAACCATTCCTCCTCCTGATAAAGATTAAACAGTATCAAATCTGTTTCTTTCTACACATTGCTTATTTTTTTCCGATTAACATGACAACTGATTTTTGGCAACATTGTTAGATTTCTTATTTTTTTCTCTCGACAGTAATGGATAGTACTAAATAACGAGTCAAACGATTGGAATGAGCGAGCTGTCTATCAAAACCTTGAGTGACACGCGTGCTTGTTGTGCGTGTAACAGTTGCGCGTGTACACAAAGGTCTGATCGGAAAGGGCGTTGTCGAATTCAGTTTAAAGATTTACAAATATTCTGCCAAAAATCAACAGGCTATCTATTGCTCCTTTAATTTACTATAAATTACTTTTAGTTTTTATGATGCACCCTGATAATGGAAGTATGGGTCCGGTAATGTTAAGGGCTATCGTAAATAACTATTTATATTTTTCTGTTAGTTGGATTAGAGGAGCGGACAATGATGATCTTGTTTCTCTAACAGGCGTCTTCACGGCTCCAGTGAAGGGTGTCTACCTGTTCAATTTCTACATCCATGGTGAGGGAATGGGAGGACGTGGAACAGCGGCTGTCCTGGTTAAAAATGGTCAACGTGTTGTCACTGCACATGCAAAACAACCTACCATTGTTGTTAGCTCTTCGAATGGAGCCTCACTTCTACTAGAGGCAGGGGATGAGGTGTCTGTGCAGCTCAGGGAAACGACATGGATCTATGATGCTGAGCATCATCACCACAGTACCTTCAGTGGCCATCTGTTCACAGTGTGACGAGGAACATGGAACAGTACTATTATTTGTGTTTGACTTACTTGACTTACTAACATGTCTGTCACTTCTTTTTACCATGTATGGTTGGCCCAGTCTTCCACCTGGGCTGTGTATGTACATGTATATCATAGATTTGCAGATTCTTTATCAAATACAAAATAAAGTGAATTTTTATGAAGAAATGGCTCTTTTAACAATTCTTCTGATGCATCTTTCTCTGCTGTTCACAGTGTGACAAGGAAAATGCAACAGTACTATTATTTTTGTTTACATTTGCATTTGTTCTGTGTCCCGCAAACTATTTAGATAGTCGATGAGCCAAACTGTATGACCCCCAGATCCAATAAAATGTAGGAATAATGCATGATCACCCGGGAGTGATGTAATAGTGCATGATCAACAGGAAGTGATGTAATAATGCATGATCAACCGGAAGTGATGTAATAATGCATGATCGACCGGAAGTGATGTAATAATGCATGATCAACAGGAAGTGATGTAATAATGCATGATCAACAGGAAGTGATGTAATAATGCATGATCAACAGGAAGTGATGTAATAATGCATGATCAACAGGAAGTGATGTAATAATGCATGATCAACCGGAAGTGATGTAATAATGCATGATCAACAGGAAGTGATGTAATAATGCATGATCAACAGGAAGTGATGTAATAATGCATGATCAACAGGAAGTGATGTAATAATGCATGATCAACAGGAAGTGATGTAATAATGCATGATCAACCGGGAGTGATGTAATAATGCATGATCAACAGGAAGTGATGTAATAATGCATGATCAACAGGAAGTGATGTAATAATGCATGATCAACCGGAAGTGATGTAATAATGCATGATCAACAGGAAGTGATGTAATAATGCATGATCAACCGGGAGTGATGTAATAATGCATGATCAACCGGAAGTGATGTAATAATGCATGATCAACCAGGAGTGATGTAATAATGCATGATCAACCGGAAGTGATGTAATAATGCATGATCAACCGGGAGTGATGTAATAATGCATGATCAACAGGAAGTGATGTAATAATGCATGATCAACCGGAAGTGATGTGTCTTTGCAACAAACCAAATATATTTGTCATACAACTGTGTGATGTGAGGTAATATCATTGTTCATAAGAAATGGATTCACATCCTTGGTCTGTTGAAACTGACAATAGAGGCAACTTGTTCCGGTCATCTACCCAGTAAAATGTTGAGTGTGAAAGTAACAATGAAATGGGGAGATTTGTACGCCTTGGCGGTGGTCTGTGCTCTGAGTCTAGGCTATACTGAGCGCATTTGGCTTTGTCCTGTTTCATCTTTCATTCTTCAACAATTATGAATCGAAATGTATCAATAAAAACACCCAGAGACAATTTTGATTGTTTCTTTAAAGACCCAATCAATGATCCAACTATAAACAACTTGGTAGCCCGCTAGCCCCACCATAAAAAACTAAATTATATATATATGAGCTATGTTTTCATTCTCTATATGGTTGATTGATACATGATACACTGATACACTGATACTACCACTTGACATTTGGTAAATAGGTAAGTTCATATTGTTCTATTGTTATATTGTTGTACGTTTATATTGTTTATAATCGTAATTTTTGTAAACACAGATTTATATATATTATATATTTAGATATATATAAATTCACAATATGGGCAAAGAACGTTCCAAATCGTCTTTTTTATATTCAATCTACAGATCACACTCATGGATTATATAAATATGAACATACCCCACATTAACATGGTAAAAAAAAGAATCCCAGATTGAGTCTTCGACAATTCAAACGTGTTACCATTCAATGGATCTGTTTCGCTATCACACATCGTACAATTCATCACCAGTCCCTCACCCTCACACGGTGAAGAGCAGGTGACCACTAAACGTGGTGTGGTGATGGCGAGTGTCATACAACCGATGGTTGGAGCTGAGGCACATGTACACCACGTTCCCGGGACTCCAGCAGCATCGTGGTGCCGTTGGCGGAGTTTACAGTGCCGGCTGCCTGTTTTCCATAAATGGAAACGACATGCTGTCCATTCTTAATCAAACCAGCGGCATTGCCATGTGTGCGCCGTGACCGTAAGAGAAGTTTTGTGGCCTTGATCATGTACACTCCTTTAACTGGCGCCGTGAAGATCCCTGCATGAGGT
Source organism: Notolepis coatsorum (assembly GCF_963971535.1). Taxonomy (NCBI): domain Eukaryota; kingdom Metazoa; phylum Chordata; class Actinopteri; order Aulopiformes; family Paralepididae; genus Notolepis; species Notolepis coatsorum. Next base: position 7,354 of record NW_028174639.1, read on the forward strand.
CAAGATCAGCAAAGGGGTTAACCTTCCATAGTGTGGTAGTGAAAGGGTTAACCTTCTATAGTGTGGTAGTGAAAGTCATCTCTTCATTGGGTACCTGTGCTTGGGTTGTAGGGGCATTGCCAATATTTCAGATGATATGTTTGTAAACCACATTGGTGTCCTGTAGTGCGACTGAGAAAGCCACCTTTATCTCTGTGAAAACAAACATAGGTAATGATTGACTGTAGAGATATTGCTAAATGGATACCGGTTTATACTCGTCTAAGTAGGTTATCATTCTACAATCATTGTTCCGCTGCTGATCATGACATTTTAATTGTAGGTCATTCTCTTTTTCCATCCTACAGTATGTCGAGAAAAAGTACAGTCGGCCGACCTTTGTCACTGGTGAGTCCCCCGCCTGGCTCCCAACAAGAGTTGACTTGGATTGCAGGGCTAACAGTTGCTCTGCATGGGCTGGAATGCACAGAGAAAGACCAGGGCAATTCAACTAAATGTGTGTTATTGACGTTTTATTGTCACTAGTTTCATAGAAGACATGTTTAGGAGGCAAAATATAACAAAATCTCAATATCGTTGAAAAAAAGCAAAAAGGCGATTTTGGGGGTGCTGTCTCGCCTTAAACGGATCTTTTTCAAGTTTTAATACTCTTATCAACATGATAGTCAACACATGCTTGCTTTATGCAGCCATTTAACACAAAAGGATGCCCCTCATGCATTCCAAGTTTGCATCAAATTCAAAACAGAGTGATGCACAAAATAACTCTCCCAGCCAGCTCTCTTTCTCTCTTGTCCCTTCCTCATCCCCCCCCCCCCCCCCCCCCCACACACACACACACCACGCACGCACGCACGCACGGAATAAAGGAGGAATAAAAAAAATACTTTATCACCATGTAGCCTATACTGTTACCTGCTGTAATCATGTGGTGTCGCGAGCCACTATGTGTTTTTCTTGATTCTCTCGTCTGTGTACATTAAAACAAATTGTGCGTTTGACTCTGCTTGCCTTCAACCTGTTGTTTTGGAGTACACCGGTGTACAGCATAGTGGGGCGACAGTGGCTCAGGAGGTAGAGTCATCTGGTCATCTCAAGCATGACACTTCCCCCCTAGCTGCTCCCGATGAGCAGGTCGGCACCTTGCGTGGTCGCCTCCGCCGTCGGTGTGTGTGAACGGGTGAGTGAACGGGTGAGTGAACGGGTAAAAATGTGAGGAATGAGATGGATGAAAAAGCTACATAAATGCAGTCCGTTTACCATAGAGTCCAGAGATTGAGGCAACACCTGCTCTCCCAGGCCAATTTCAAAAGGCAGGTTGCTATCTTGTCTACGTATAAATGTATAAATGTATATCTGTACAACCCATGATGATCACAGTGAGAGCATAGCTCAAAATAGTGAAACAAAAGAGGGAGAAAAAAGAGGATGCAAGCTCTCAGCAGTCAATTAATCAATCAATCAATCGTATCTTTGAACAATATACGTAGCCTATTGAATGTTGTTCTTCAAATCTCTGTAATCTGTAATATTATCACTATGTTTTTATAGTTACAGGTGATTATAATCAGATTGCTGTAATTATATTACGCACATCCCTTATTGTACAAACTAGCAATTACCACTGCATTCAACCATAGGCCATAATACCAGTATATCTCAGTGATCTTCACAACTCAATGACAGCAGTCTGCATGTCGGAGATGATCAGCAAGGAAAACTAGGAATGCTCCCTCATACCCAACAACCGTCCCCCTCACACACACACACACACACACACACACACACACACACACACACACACACACACACACACACACACACACACACACACACACACCACACACACACACACACACACACACACACACACACACAGGCACACACACACACACACACACACACACATTCATGCACGCAGGCACACACACACACACACACACACACACACACACACACACACACACACACACACACACACACACACACACACACACACACACACACACACACACACACGCACACCCGTTTATTCTATTCTTTGGGTGAACATTTTTAATGACCAGCCCTGGAAAGAAAGGTTGAGTGATATTAATCAAAATTAATCATAACCAGAGATACAGGCAAATAGAGAGACTGGGAGAGAAAGAGAGGGATAGAGAGAGATGGGGAAAGAGACAGAGAGACAGAAAGAGACAGGGAGAGAGACAGAGAGACAGAAAGAGACAGGGAGAGAGACAGAGAGAAACAGAGAGAGATGGGGGGAGAGAGAACGAGAGTCAGAGAGAGAGACAGGGAGAGAGAGAGAGAGCCATGGAGAGAGAGAGAGAGAGAGAGAGAGAGAGAAGAGAGAGAGAGAGAGAGAGAGAGAGAGAGAGAGAGAGAGAGAGAGAGAGAGAGAGAGAGAGAGAGAGAGAGAGAGAGAGAGTCATGGAGAGAAAGAGATAGGGAGAGAGAGATGGACAGAGAGAGAGGGAGAGAAAGAGAGAGATACATGGAGATAAAGAGAGAGAGAGTGAGACGGGAAGAGAAAGAGATGGGACAGAGATAGAGAGAGACGGGAGAGAAAGAGAGACAGGGAGAGAAAGAGAGAGATTGGGGGAGAGAAAGAGAGGGACAGAGAGAGAGGTGGGGATAGTAAAAGAGAGAGACATGGAGAGAGAGACATACAGAAAAAGAGAGAAACAGGAAGAGAAAAAGAGAGGGACAGAGAGAGAGATGGTGAGAGAGACGGAGAGAGATGTAGAAAAAGAAAGGGGGATCTTTCTCTTATTCTCCATCCATGACAGAAACAGGAGCAGCAATTTGTGTTGTGCAACAGAGCCTTCATCCTGCCATCAGACTGACTACAGCAAAACACATCAGCACTCCTCTTCCTCTTCCTCAGTCTCCCTCTACAGCTAAACACATCAGCACTACTCTTCCTCTTCATCTTCCACTTCCTCTTCCTCTTCCTCAGTCTCCCTCTACAGAAAACACAGCAGCACTACTCT
>NW_028174638.1:0-16674 GCF_963971535.1 Notolepis coatsorum
AGCAACACAAAGGGAGTTTGGAGTGCTGCATAATTTTGTGTCCATCAAGTTTTTAAATGCTTGGAGGCCTTTTCTCATTTTATTCTTTGTCTGTGAAATGAGCCCCGTGCTGCCAAATCCTATATCATAACATTTCAGGGAGAGAGGGGTTTTGAAATCACTTGTCAACACCGGGCTCTCCGGACAAGTTGTGACAAGTATAATGAAACCGACGGAGGAGAGAAAAAACAACTAAAGGAGATTAATTGCACAGATGAATGCTCTTAATTTGGGTCCGCTTTGTAACTGTGAATTGTGAGTGTTCGCCAATGCTGAAGACGTTTCCGATATTCTGAAAGGATGCACGCATAATATGACCAATATGGAAATACTACAAAGCAATCCTGGCGTGTAAATAATGATAATGAAAGGGAAAAGAAAAATACAATGAAGATCAGAAGATAGCTTGAGTGTGTGGTTACAGTAACTCAATTGTGAAAAACAATCATCTCATTAAAAAATACTATTGGGCAATAATAGTTTTGGGGTAGCTTGTTATTGTAATAATAATAATAAATAATATACTTTATTTATATAGCACCTTTCATACAAGTCTTGCAGCCGAAAGTGCTTCAGAGCAGTGATGTAGACACAAAATTGACATAGGCATAGAATTTGCATAAAATTGGCATAATTATAGACAAGTATAAAATGAGCAGGGAATTGATATTCTGACTAAATAAAAGCAATGCATGAAGTGCAGACATAGAATGAGTAGAACATAAGAGAGAATAATAGAGAATAAGAGCAATATTGTATTGTATTGAATTGTAGTCTATCGTATTGTATAGGCAGAGTACACGTCTCCTATAGGAGTTGCTGGGGAAAAGGGCATCGGCCATATTGATTGGTCGGGGAACAAAAGCGGGAATGGCTCTGAAAATGTCTTTTGATGTTGGGGCTTGTCGGGTGGATTCCACTTTGAGCCTTTGATAGTGTCAAATCAGGAGACGTCCTGACTTCAAGGAAGCAACTTTGGGGGGAATACGACAAAAATAGAGAGAGCCGGTTACTCCCCCCAAGAAAACCGGAGGGGGGCGAGTCTGGTGACACCTGAGCAAGCCGCGGGCTCGAAACCCTCTCCGCCGCCGTCACGCGGGCTTAGAGAAGAGATGAAGACTCACTCTTTTTCCTTTATTTTATTTTTTAAACGAGACGTCTGAATTCGAGAGAGTCGTTGGGACGATCGATATCGACGGGTTTCTTCGGAAAGCGTCCACTGGAGAGAATACCGGGATAGTTAGTTAGGGCCGTTTCACGACTTACTGTCACGTGATGTATCTTGTGCTTAACACTTTAACTGCCACACACGAGATATCTCGGGTTTATTTTTATGTGGTTGAAAAGCCACTCATGAGATTTCTCTGAATTTCTTTTTTTTTTTTTTTAGCGATCTGAAATCATATTGCATCACACGAGCCTACCCGAGTATACACGAGCACCGCCGGAGATTCTATGTGGAAAAAAAGCGCCCCTATCGTCTTTCAGATGACATAAGGGATTTTGGAATGGACTCAATGAAAATGGATGGGGAAAAAAATCCGGTACTCCACATTTTCCAGTCCACTGATCCAGCCGGGGTTACCAGAGTTCATTCTGGATCCTCTGAGCCCCGCTGATCCATGGAGTTCTACTGTATCGCGTTGGATCTATACACTTATCGATTTTTTCGAGATGGGATCAGGAATTGGAATATACCAGTTGGATACCATCTGATGTCAGGTAAGGACTCTATGTTATCAGTGTTAGGATAATCAGACTAATTTTGATGAAGTTATAAGCTGTTTTGTGAAATGTCCGCTTTCGGTTTCACTGTAAAAGTCAGAGAGGAAATCAACGCGGCGATTATCCGTGCGCGGCCCGAATGTGCTTGCGTGCACGTATAATATTGATCATCTAGCGTCTATTTGAAAACGATTCATAAAAAGGCTGACGAATATCAACGTTGTGGAATATTCCAGTAAAGACGATTTTCATAGAATGGTCCAGAATGGGCTGTTTTTTTATCTGAAAACGGGTGCTTTTCTAAATGCTCTGAAACGGAAATGACGCGATAAAAAACCAATCTGCCTTGACAGCACTGACTGGAAAATAGTCTTTGATAATGCGATGGGCAGATTAGACACATAGCCATAATTTAAAACATAGATTAGGCGATATTAACGTTAACATTGGCGCCGATGGTGGCATTCAGGGGGTAAAAAGGAAAACCCGGCGTGGCACTCAAAGTAAAGGTACCAGGTACACTTAAAGTGAGAGAGAGAGAGAGAGAGAGAGAGGAGAGAGAGAGAGAGAGAGAGAGAGAGAGAGAGAGAGAGAGAGAGAAAGAGAGATAGAGAGAGAGAGAGAGAGAGAGAGAGAGAGATAGAGAGAGAGAGAGAGAGAGAGAGAGAGAGCGAGAGAGAGAGAGAAAGAGAGAGAGAGAGAGAGAGAGAGAGAGAGAGAGAGAGAGAGAGTAATTGTTACAGAGAGTCAAAGTAATTGCTGCAGCACTGGTATGTTAAAACGATCGCCTGAAGTGGCCATGTTGGGAGGTAAAAACCTATCTGGCTCAACATGTGGGCCTGTTGTGATTTTGACATTGAGTGTGGAGGTCTTTTCGTGCGCATGATTGAAATGTCTCAGAGAGAGAGGGAGCGAGAGAGAGAGAGTCTATTTCATATTCCGTCCGCATCAGTCACCTTATGGTGTGGCAGTGGGTTTTGATTATATTACTTTTACTATTCAATCTGCCTCCCACCCCCCCCCCCCCCCCCCCCTCACCCGCACCCACCCACTCCCCCGCCACCCAACCCCCCCCCCCCACCGCCCTCCTCATATCGAGGAACAGCCCTGTCAATGAATGCTAACCAAGTCAAAATGCCAAAAGCACGAGCAAATGGGGGACAAGAGGAAGAATCAACACTGGAGAATGAATCTCTGTGGGGGGAAAAGGTTGGAGGATTACTTCCACCGTAAGCTGGTAAAGATGAATGTGTACATATACCGTCTGCGGAGACAGTATTTCTATTATTCAGGATCCAATACGATTCGCAGGCATGGCTACGCGGAGCCCTGTGTCAACATTGACTCACTATTGGAATTCTAGGTATTGTACAGCAGGCCTGTTTCATAAAATAATTTTCTTCAGAGGTTGTATCGTGGCTAAGGGATAAAGGGCATGAATAACTTGTGTTATTTACTTGTGTTACTTATAAATAAGTGGATGCGACAATCCCTCGCTAAACCTTAAGAGTTCCCCAGCTCTTGGACCAAACACGATTCTATAGCCCCTCTGAATGAAAAAAAAAGAAGAAGAAGAAAAAGAACACTTTCCTTGAGGGGCTTCGAGGAGAAATAGCTTAATATGGTCAGTTAACAACTCTCGAGGCTGATCAATGATTCCAATAGCGTGGCCTTCCATTAACCCCGACCCCTTCCGCTTCACGCTTACCTCGTATTGAGTGATGATTCCGTAGGTGTGCGCCGGCTCCCTCCACTTCAGGATGATCTTCTCCTCGTAGGCGCTGCCCTGGATGGACTCCAGAGGAACCGCCCCCGGCACTGTGGGGAACCGCCACGCGGCGAAGACACTTAATTGTCAATTTGCAGGGGCGATTGAAATGTGTCTTTCCACATTTCTCTCCAGAGAGAAACATACACACGCCACGGTCCCCTACGCATTGCCATGTTGTTAAGAGAGGTCAGGACGCAGGGTCGTCCGCAGTGCTGCGGCAGGCACCCCCTGGAGCAGTTTCGGGGCTCTGTGCCTTCTTTATGCCGTTTGAATTGTGCCATGAATTACACATACTGTATGATGTTTGTCAATTTAAAAGCAAATAGATTTGTCAGCTAGCTAACATTATGTTATGCAGTAGCATCAAAAGCCATGGGTAATGTACGCTAACATTATGTTGTACTGTAGCATCAAAAGCCATATGTTAGACATGTTATACTGTAGCATCAGAAACCATGGGTAATGTAAGCTAACATTATATTATACTGTAGCATCAAAAGCCATGGGTAATGTAAGCTAACATTATGTTGTACTGTAGCATCAAAAGCCATATGTTAGCTAACATGTTATACTGTAGCATCAGAAACCATGGGTAATGTAAGCTAACATTATGTTATACTGTAGCTTCAAAAGCGGGATCATCCCTATGTTCCCCGGGTCCTATGTTCCCGGCGCTTGATTGATTAATTGATTGAAAATTGTATACATTTTTATTATTTTATTAATTATTAATGTCCGCCTTGTTTTGAACTGGTTAAGCTTAGGCCCTCTTTCGAAGTTGGTTATATAGTTTGGAATCAGGGCTGGTGGTCTAAAATGTTCAATCAATCAATCAATCAATCAAGCGGGGAACATAGACATGCTCCCTCAAAAGCCATATGTTAGCTAACATTATGTTATACTGTAGCATTAAAAGCCATATGTTAACATGTTATATACTGTAGCATCAGAAACCATGGATAATGTTAGCTAACATTATGTTATACTGTAGCATCAGAAGCTATGGATAATGTTAGCTAACATGTTATACTGTAGCATCAAAAGCCATATGTTAGCTAACATTATGTTATACTGTAGCATCAAAAGCCATGGATAATGTTAGTTAACATTATGTTATAGTAGCATCAAAAGCCATGGATAATGTTAGCTAACATTATGTTATACTGTAGCATCAAAAGCCATGGATAATGTTAGCTAACATTATGTTATACTGTAGCATCAAAAGCCATAATGTTAGCTAACATTATGTTATACTGTAGCATCAAAAGCCATGGATAATGTTAGTTAACATTATGTTATAGTAGCATCAGAAGCCATGGATAATGTTAGCTAACATTATGTTATAGTAGCATCAGAAGCCATAATGTTAGCTAACATTATGTTATAGTCTGTAGCATCAAAAGCCATGGATAATGTTAGCTAACATTATGTTATACTGTAGCATCAAAAGCCATAATGTTTTATGTTATACTGTAGCATCAAAAGCCATAATGTTAGCTAACATTATGTTATACTGTAGCATCAAAAGCCATGGATAATGTTAGCTAACATTATGTTATACTGTAGCATCAAAAGCCATGGATAATGTTAGCTAACATTATGTTATAGTAGCATCAGAAGCCATGGATAATGTTAGCTAACATTATGTTATACTGTAGCATCAAAAGCCATAATGTTAGCTAACATTATGTTATACTGTAGCATCAAAAGCCATGGATAATGTTAGCTAACATTATGTTATACTGTAGCATCAAAAGCCATAATGTTAGCTAACATTATGTCATACTGTAGCATCAAAAGCCAACGTTATCTTTTAAATTGACAACATCATAAATTCATGGCACAACATCATACAGTTCATACAATTCAAATGGGATCAAAAAAAGTTTGCCTATTTGTATTTATTTTCCAAAATAAGATCCAATGGTGGATAGTGGGAGGGACTTCGCCTGGTTATGGTCTTTACGGTAGGCCTATAGGAGTTTCTCATGGTAACTGGGTTTATAGGTTCCACTTATTCAAGTAGTGCAACATTTTCTGGAAGCAGAGTTTAGCCTACTTAAATGAGGTTTGCGCTCAGTACTGTGTACTAAATGCACGTGAAATACAATACACAATGAACTATATGTCAACCACATTCTCGAGCAAACACTGCGTAGCTGGGAATACAATGTTACGAAACCAAAATAGTCAAAACAACAGTCAGAATACACGATTGGAACGATGTACTCATGATTACCTGACTCTGTTTTTCAACTCTGTAGTTTTCATCTTTTGACATATAAATGTTCATAATGACAAATGAAAACAAAGATGGCGGTGAATGGCAAGATAGTGAGATAGCAAATGAGAATGTCAAGGGATACCAACTAGGGATGTCCCAATCACGTTTTTTTTGCTCCCGATCCGATCCCGATCATGTGATTTTTAGTATCTACCGATACCGATCTTTCCCGATCCGATAAAAAAATATATACTATTATATTTAAATTTTTATTTTTATTTTTTTATCCCAATTTCTCACATTACATTCACCCTGAATGTTGACGTTATCCAGGTGAAAAGTTAACTTCATTCAAGCGAGGCATTGACATAAATCATTTGATGTATAATTAAATCAAAGGAAATGCGTTTGTGGCTGGTCTGCCGTTCTGCAGCTGGATACTATTGGTTTGTTTTGGCAAAATTCTTCTGCTCTGTGTGACAATAAATAAATGAATGATGATATGCAATTTAAAACCAAAACTAAGGCTTCAGTATGAGTTTAAGATGTGGACATGGTCATGTTTGTTGAATAAAAAAAAAAGTAAAAAATCCAGATTTTTTTATTTATTTTTTTGCCGATCTTGATCTTCGGAAAATCATGTGATCGGATCGGGACATCCCTAATACCAACGCTGGATGTAGCTGTGCTCTCTTGTGATTGGTTGAAGATTGGCAAGGCTTATGGCTATTGGGATAGTTACCATGGAAACAAGTAAAGATTACGATATGAAACACATTTTCTCAAAGATGAAGTTGAAACACACTAAATAATTTAATTATCTATACCTCCGCCTTCGATTATGATGAACCTGCACAATACGATTATGCTACTGATAGCTTGAGCTTCACTGGGCAGCTTCACGGTGGGAACCTCACTCACCAGTCACCAGCCTACAGCTGGAATATAATATATATATATTTTTTTTTTATCCACTTTTTCTCCTTCTTTTTCTGTTTTTCTCCCATCCCAATTTAGTCGTGCCAATTCCCCCCTCCCCTGTCTTGATCGTGGCTTGCATGTGCCCCCCACTGGTCGGTCGTAGGGAGGGTTGAAGGATCTATCGCATGTCCCCTCCGATACATGCGGAGTCAGCCAGCCACTTCTTATCACCTGCCAGCGCGGACTCTCATTGGCGAGGTGTAACGTGTGGGAGGCTCACACTACCCTCGACATCTCCTGTCCTTGCTGTGCAGGCGCCCTGACCGACCTGTAGGAGTCGCTGTTTACAACGACCAGATTACCACCCATCGACTTCCACCCGCTGACTCTGCCAATTGAGTCAGTATGACGGCCGGCCCAAGCCAGAGGCAACGCTGACAGCCGGATTCGATACCGGTGTCTCACGCATTGGTGACAAGTGCTTAGACCGCTGCGCCACCCAGCTGGAATATAATCTTCTGTCTGTACAGAAATCAAACCGGTGATACATGGGGTCTTGGAGAGAAACAGAACACTTTGTTCACACATGACGATGTACCGCAAACAAAGTAGTTGAGGTGAACTGACGGCCCAAAGGGAAACGGTGTGGATTCCAATCTCCCTACGGTGTTTACATGCACTCAGAGATCTGGCACCTTTTAACCCTCATGTGAATTGCTTTCATCGAACTATAAAGGAAGAAATCTCTGTCTGCGCGAGTGTGTGTGTCTGTCTATCTGTCCTTTGCATATCTCGAGAACCGTTCATCCGATCGGTTTCACGCTCGGAGGGTGTATTGCTGAGGACCCATGGGAGGGGGGTGGGGGATCCGGTGTCAAATTTGGTGGCATTTGACCAGATGGTGGCACTATAATGCATGATGTCTGTCCTTAGCATATCTTGAGGGCCGTTCATCCGATCTGTTTCACGCTCGGTGGGTGTATCGTTGAGGCCCCGAGGGAGTGCAGCGTCGAGGGTGAAGTCGATCTAATGAACGGTTCTCGAGAACGCTGCAAGCAGCCATACCACGGGTCTCCACAACGCTGCAAGCAGCGTTTCAGGGGGCTAAGCAATTGGCCACACCCCGAACGGCTATGCCCCGAACAGGCACTGCACTAGTTCTGTAAATTAAACCGAATAGTATGGAGATGGGATTTAAATTTGTTTGGCAAGAAGGATTTATCTTAAGGAAACACGACTACAGCTACACCCTGTCTACCCCAGTATATTCCTGTATCCTCCTATTCCCCTTGGGACGCTAAACACACAGACACACACACACGCGCACTCACGCACACACGCACGCGCACACGCACACGCACACACACACACACACACACACACACACACACACACACACACACTAGTCAGATAGGGAGAAACAGTTGCCTCTTTCAAGTTCCCTAGCAGAGATATCTGAGGCAGACATGACAGGACTCTCTTTTCGTCAGCGTGAGCCTGTTTGTTATCTAGCGGTCGGGGTTCCTTGAGAGTTCTGGAGTTCATTTCCTTAAGTCTGCCGAGGCAAAGTAGCACATCTTTCATCTCGAGGAGAGAGAGAGGAGAGAGAAAACCAGAGGAGAGACTTCCTCTTCTGACTCCTCGGCTCTCCTCCCTCTCAAACCCGTTCGGGGGGATCACGACCTCCTCTTTGGTGCAGGCTATTTATAATGTATTTATGCTTAATGCTTAGTGGATTCTGGGTTCAAGCGTGATGTCCCTTTGTGTCACTGTATTACAGAGATACGTACTTTTTTTCCTTGTTAATGTTTTATCATGGTTTCTGTGTGGTTGTGCACACCGCTAACACTACCAGGCTTACCGGGTTCCAAACCACATACTTAGAATTATGGGTGTAATGATCTCAGCACCATGGATAGAAATGTAAAACTGCATCCATGATTCTCCTGCTCTAGTTCTCTTCCCTAGGTCTAAAATAGTTTACTCTGGTGATATGGTGCTACTGCTATTAGCATAATGTTTTTTCTCTGTTTAACTGGTGGTATGGTATGGCTACTGCTATTAGCATAATGTTTTTTTCTCTGTTTAAATGGTGGTATGGTATGGCTACTGCTATTGGCATAATGTTTCTCTCTCTGTTTAAATGGTGGTATGGTATGGCTACTGCTATTGGCATAATGTTTTTTTCTCTGTTTAAATGGTGGTATGGTATGGCTACTGCTATTAGCATAATGTTTTTTCTCTGTTTAAATGGTGATATGGTATGGCTACTGCTATTAGCATAATGTTTTTCTCTCTGTTTAAATGGTGGTTTGGCTACTGCTATTAGCATAATGTTTTTCTCTGTTTAACTGGTGGTATGGTATGGCTATTAGCATAATGTCTTTCTCTGTTTAACTGGTCGTATAGTATGGCTATTAGCATAATGTTTTTCTCTGTTTAACTGGTGGTATGGTATGGCTATTAGCATAATGTCTTTCTCTGTTTAACTGGTGGTATGGTATGGCTATTAGCATAATGTTTTTCTCTGTTTAACTGGTGGTATGGTATGGCTATTAGCATAATGTTTTTCTCTGTTTAACTGGTGGTATGGTATGGCTATTAGCATAATGTTTTTTTCTCTGTTTAACTGGTGGTATGGTATGGCTACTGCTATTAGCATAATACATTTCTCTATTTAACTGGTGGTCAGTGATGTACCTGAACGCGTTCAATGAACGATCGTTCATGAACGCTTTCATATTTTGGGCGAACGTGAACTGAACGTACTGTATATCCGCTAAATGAACGTAATTGAGAACGCGTTCATTCTCAGCGCTGTATAACGGCGTTCAAAAGTGCGTTCATTCTCAGCACTCTATTAAAACAGCGTTCAAAGGTGTGCCAGATTTCATATGCCTTTCAGCCGAAAACCCAGTTAAAACACAATGTAAACAGGCTTCATAATGCGGAAAACCACCCAATCTGGCAACGCGCCTGTCACCCCCTGGCTACATCATCAGACTCCTCACAACAAACAGTGGAACAGCGGAATCGGTGAGCAGAAGCAGAGAGCTGCAGAGCACTCGCTCAGAGTCAGACTCTACCTCTACAATGTCGGCTTATGAGCATTTAAAAGAGTTTAACGTTAAAGTCAGTACTGACTCAGACGGAAAAAATCTAACGTTTGTCTGTAAACTTTGTCCACCCGGTTTGAAGAAGCAAGTCCGTACATCGACGACGTCGACAGCAAACCTTAAACGGCACATTGAGAATAAGCAAACGTCCTGTTTTTGTTTTCATAATAAAGACAATTCAAGCTAAGTTTTTCCTCATGTTTTTGAAAATATACTGTAGAGATGAAAGCTGCAGCTGCTACTAGTGTGGACTGAATGGGCAGCAGCAAAGCCTTATGGAAATGCCAGTATTCCGATTGCTGTCTGTGGTTCAATAATCTTTACAAATAATAGCTTGCAGCAACTTATTGAAAAAATAACTAACAAAATGGACCGTTCAATATCTCCTTTATGTTCGAAATGTCAAACAGATCTGGGTACCTACTATCACTACTTTTGGGAATGTAAGTGTTTATCAGGTTCTGGGGCCAAGTGGCACAGGAGTTAAGCGACATTTTCAAGGTGAAAATAAAGAAGGATCCGGGAGATTTCTTACTGGGACTCCCATCAAAGGAAATTCATTTGACACCCTTACAATTCAAACTATTTTTTTTACTTTCAGCCCGGAAATGCATTCTGATAAACTGGATTAAGGATAAGCCTCCATCTATACAAATGTGGTATAGAGAGATCTTCGGTGTGCTACCCCATGAAAGACTCTGTGCAATGCATAGAGGCAACGACGCTTCCTTTCAGGAGGTGTGGGCCCCACTATTAGACAATTTTCTTGCTGAAATTTCTCGGATCCTTCTAAAGGCCCAATGCCCTATTGTATGGACAGACCTAGGATAGAAAAAAAATATATATGTATGTCTACATGTGAATGGGCTCGAGGCAAGTGCAATACTGTACAGTGCCTGTCTTGGTTTGCTTTCCTTTTTGCTTGTTTTTCTTTTTGTTTTGTTTTTGCTTGCTTATGGTGTGGATGATAGCATAGATGAACTGGAGGAACCTGAATTTGTATAAAATCTGAATAGTTGTGTATTGTTACACCCCTACCAGCAAACGGCATGTGCTATATTATGTCATACACCATTAGTGAACCTGCAATAAACAGGATGTTTACCAAACACATCATATCACGCATGACGCCTTACCGTCCTCATCAGTCTGCACCTCCATCTCCGTGCTTTCCTTGACCCCCTCGAGGTTGCGCAGCACCAGCTTGACGCTGAGGTTGGTGTAAGGGGTCAGGTTGTGGATGGTGTGCTGGGGGTCGCGGCCCCCCGCGTCGTAGCACACCTCCTCGCGGGTCTCCTCCTTGCCCGCCACCCTGGAGCGGTACTGCACCGTCAGGTTGTAACTGTGGCAGCGGGTCACGTTGTAGCCCAGGGGCTCCCAGCGCACCGTCACCTGCTTGGACTGGATGTCGACCACCTCCAGCCTCCGCGGGCCGTGCATGGGCTCTGGGGGTGGTGCGGGGTGGGGTCGAGGGTCGGGGGTTGAGAGGGAGAGAGAGAGAGGGAGAGAGGGAGAGAGAGAGGAGCATGCATTTCATTAAGATTCTCAATTATACCATATGGTAATACGAGTTTGTTTTAATCAACTCGGCTGATTTCTCTGGAACATCATGCACTAGGATGTTGTTGTTGTTTTTTTTGCTCGATTTTACACAGGAAACATCTCCTCAAAGTCATATACTTTTTTCCCTTTGCTCTTCGAGGTCAACCTTCTTCCCGGGGGCGACGTTTCAGATTTCAAAAGGAACAGTTTGATGCACACGGCAGAAGCGCAACACACCATCGCCGGCGCACCCTATCGTCGCCAGGCGGGCCAACCAACCTCGGGTTCCGCAATCAGCATCATGCCTGGTGGAAGCGGCTCAGTGGGAGGCGTATCATCCCTTCAGAGGGAGCCGTCCTATCGCTCCCTGCTTCTCCCTCTCTCCCATTTCCCATCCCGCCCAGCGGCGGGCGGCTATTAGCTCCACACTGCTACACAGTCAACCAGCCTGCCTTGTCCGAGGCAGGACCCAACCCCCCACGCAGACACCCTATCACCTCTAATCACACAGCGCTCCGTCTCTCCCCCTGCCTCCTCTCTCTCTTTCTCCATCTTCTTCTCTCCGCGCTTCACCCTTCTCCATTTCCCCTCCCTCCCTCTCTCTCTCTTTTTCCCCCTCTCTCTTTCTCCATCTCCCTCCTGCGAGAGTAGGAGAGCAGCCGGAGCGCATGGTAATGGGATCAATTTCCATTCCAGGTTAAATTCGCAGTCCATTCCTCTGGAACTTAACACTTTACCACCTATTAAGGAGCAGCCCGGGCTCAATTTCCACGTTCCCTGAGAGACACAGTCCAGCAATCCTGAGGTAGCCATGGCAGCCATGTTTAACATTCTGGAGGTGCACAGCAGGGTGGGAGGAGGAGGAGGAGGAGGAGGGTTGACTGGACTCTGGCACGGTTGTTTCGTTTCATACCCTGCCGCACAACGGACACGACAAAACAAGCGGGCAACACGGGATGGACGTATGAACAACAACGCCGTCTGGCGTGGGGACAAAGAGGGAAGTCCTTGACGTGACGCCGCGCCACAGCTTAGCTAGCATACTAATGTATCCCCCCCGTCGGTCCTGAGGAAATACAAACCCGTGTTGGCTGGAAACTAACACACACACACACACACACACCGTTGACATTGAAGCGAGGGGGGGAATGATGCGCCGCTGCTGTGGTGTAAAGCGCTCTGGCGAAATCAATGGGTTTTCAGAAAATGAGGTCATGACACATGACATGTCTGAAGCCTGAACGAGAGGGGGAGACAGAAAGAGAGAAGGTGTGTGTGTGTGGGAGGGGGAGGAGGAGAGGGGGGGGGGAGAAAGACAGAAAAAGACAGGCAGCAGCTCATTGAAGGGGAGATGGAATACTTTGAGATTTCACAAGGAGAAATGACGGATGTGAATCTCGCCTTGTGTTAATGGAACAGATGAAATAGCGTTAGTAGGGCCCAGAGGAGACAGCGAGAGAGAGAGAGAGAGAGAGAGAGAGAGAGAGAGAGAGAGAGAGAGAGAGATAGAGAGAGAGAGAGAGAGAGAGAGAGAGAGAGAGAGAGAGAGAGAAAGAGAGAGAGAGAGAGAGATACTGTAGGCCTATTGAATACAGATGGGGGGGGCTATCGATGTGTAGGATCTATGGAGTACAGTAGAGGAGCTTCAACTCAGGAAGCATTAGTGGGGAAAAACACTCTTCTTTTCAAAAGGTGAAAGGTAATTGAAATTCTGTTAAACAAATAAATAAAAAAAAAGGTCAAAGTACAACGTAAAAGTAATACAAATCTCAAAATCCATGGGAAAAGTATTTGGCTGTTCATCTACTTTCAAATCAATAAAAAAATATGTTATGTGTGTTCTTTTGTAAAGTTATGAAGCCAGTGCCTCCTTGGAATTCGTACGGCATCGTCGACGAAGGAGGGTCTCGGACGAACAGGACCTCCAGTGATCCTGTTGGTCATTGGTTCTGGGATAGCATTGATTGTTCAGCCTTCACAGGTTGTAGAGGGTTGTCGAAGTGTTGCCAGGAGAGAATTCCACTACCTAGCAACAGTGACGCAAGGAAACTATAAAAGAAGGATGGGTCATCACATCACCGTGTAGCGCGTGAACACACATTGGTGCCCAGTGTGGAAACTTTCAGTTCAGTTGAATGGGATCAGTCATCTCCTTGTTTATTTCATTTAAACAGGTTATTACCTCGGATGTCTACCTAACGTTTGATATATTGGTTGATGTACAGTATAAATTATTTCCTCAGATAGTATCTTTTGCTTCTCCATGCATCTCCTCCCATAGGCTTCAATAGAAATTACACCAAAAGTCTGGCACCAAGCAGAGCATAGAACGCTGGTATTCTGACGCGATGACCCTTCCTTCTTTTACAGTTTCCTTGCAGTCAGGGGGCGAAACTAGAGCCCGCCAAGCGCCATTGGTGCTCAGTTTTTACGTTTGGCGCCTCCCACTGAGAGGTCTGCCCGCCGTGTGGCGTGTAATCAATCAATCAAGTTCATAACGATACTCTTATTTTGAAAATCTGTGCAGGTCTCATTTCCGCCGCAAGCGCATCTCCAGTCATAATATCGATGGCTCCAGCAGTTAGCAACATTCGGTTCGTATGATACTCTTATTTTGAAAAAAAAACATGGCAACGAGTCATATCCGCCCAGCCCTGCAGCGCGATACTATTGGCTTCTGCTCGTATCAACACAGAGGCAGTCTGCTCTAGTCTAGAGCGGACCTCCATGAGCTACCGTTACTGTTTAAACAATGACCCAGTCAACTATTCACTTTTAGTTTAATACATGACGAGGCATTGTCTAACGGTATCTAGCTGGCTAGCTACTGATAGCTGCTGATATCAACAAATGCTCCAGCAATAGTCGACTCGAGTGCATAATACCTCCGTTCCCTCGTTAGCTAGCTCACGTTAGCTAGCTCACGTTAGCTAGCTCACATTAGCTCTATATGTCCCAGTAAACTAAATTGTCTTAACGTTATCTAGCGGGCTAGCAGTAGCTACAGATAGCTCCTGATATCAATGTCTTATAACATTGATTCAATGCGTATTCTAGCTGAGGGCTTGATGAATGTGATTTGACCAAAGAACCGTAACATTATACCAATAGGGTCCAGCTGCAGCGCCGGGGAATCCTTGCATGCTGAATGTACAGTAGGGTCTAGCTGAATATAGGGACTAGCTGTAGCGCCGGAGAATCCTTGCTGGAGCTGGAGGCTACTCAAGTATACACACAGACAGTGGAGCTGTTTGCAGATAGCGAGCATTTTGACTTATTGCGTGGTGGCGATGTCTCGCAGATAATACAACTACAAGTATGATTATATAATATATATTTTATTAAAGAAAAAAAATGTATATAAAATATATATATATATTTTTTTAATCAAAAGAAATTTGGCAGGTAAGAAATATGCTTGGCGGGTAGATTCTTCCCATCTACCCGCCACTGGCCGGTGAGTCAAAAAGTTAATTTCGTGCCCTGCTTGCAGTGATGGGGGATGTAACAAATTCTCACAATTCTCAGTTTAAACTGTTTTTTTCTTCCCCCAGACAGACACTCTCTATAACAGAAATAGGCGGGGAAATCACAGAGGAAGAATAGACCTCTTGAAGTCACTTGCCCGCTTTGGAAGAGCCATGCAGAAAGGTTTTAAACCCCTCTATTTGCGGAACTATCTTTCCGGCACACTCCGTAAACGCTGGTTACCGTTACACTAAAATAAATCACAACCAGGCACAGAAATCACAACCAGGCACAGAAATCACATTAGACCAGACGCTCTCGAAGTGACAAAACGTGTGAATTTCAAGCAGACCTCTTGCGAGGAGGGGGGGGGGGGAGAAAGTATAATTTCTCGAGCGTTCGAGGAGAACGACACGCCGAACATCTTTTGTGGGGAAGCTAGAGATAACGTCCACTGGACGTCTAGAGTTCTGGCCGACGGCAGACAAGAATATACCGTTATTAACATGATAAAAAAAAGCAAGGTGTCGGACATAATTCTAAAGTGCGAAAGCGCACTGGGCCGTTCGGTAAACAACCCTTATGACAATTGAATAGCCTCTCCCCGGAGTTTGCCGGAAAGAGAGAGAGAGAAAGAGAGAGAGAGAGAAAGCGAGAGAGAGACAGAGAGAGATAGAGAAAGAGAGAGAGGGCTAATGGTTTGCGGCCTCTCGTCGCCTCCCTGCGGTGTCGAACACCAGCTGTCTGACGGAGAGGCTGTAAAAACGTGAGGGCCGGTGGCAGACGCCCAATCACAAACCCCCGGCCCCTGTGACATCATCTGGATGACATCATCTGTTTGCACCACCAACAAGGTGCCTCCTGCGTCCTCCGAGAGGGGGGTTGAGGTTGACTTTGAAGGAAGGAAGGAAGGAAGGAAGGAAGGAAGGAAGGAAGGAAGGAAGGAAGGAAGGAAGGAAGGAAGGAAGGAAGGAAGGAAGGAAGGAAGGAAGGAAGGAAGGAAGGAAGGAAGGAAGGAAGGTAGAACAACACCCCCCCCCCCCCCATCCCTTAACCCTTTCAGGGTTAACCTTCTGTGAATCGTTGCAGTGAAAGTGTTAACCGTTTTGGTAGTGCGCCAGTGAAAGGGTTAATGTGAAACGGACGGGTTGCACTGAAGGGCTGATATCCACTATAAATCCGTGTGTCGAGAGAGAGAGAGAAGAGAGGGGGGGGAGAGGGGGGGGGGGGGGGGGGGGGGGGGCGATGCAGCCATTTTCAAATAGGCCCACAGGCCTGTGGATGACATCTGCTGAGGCTGAGCTCGTACCTGCGGCCTCGCGTGACGGCTAGGTTCCTCTTTATCGACCGAGCCGTACGAGGCTCAATACCATAAACACAGGCGCAAATCACCACAAGGAATTACGCCGCTATCTGTTCCAAATCCATACCTTTTTATTAAATTTTTTTACCGCACTCTTTTTTTTCTTTTCTTTTTTCAAGCTATCGAATAGTGAAGGCTGCATTGGGGTGAAAGTACCCACCCCCACTCACTCACTCACTCACTCACTCACTCACTCACTCACTCACTCACTCACTCACTCACTCACTCACAGCATGGCAGATATCTCGAGTGGACTAGAGTTATAATAATGGCTATGAATGAAAGGGTCCTTTGAAGCAAAAGGAATGAGTTCTATCTTGTGCCAGGGCTCCAGTGAGAGCGAGCTAGATTGATATTCCGAGCCGTGGCCACATTATCACCTGCCCCGCTCTCTCAGCAGTGTAATTGAATCATTTGAATTTGACATTTAGTCAGAACTATTAGTAGGTTTACATCATCACTGGTTGACATTTAAATAATATATATATTTCTCTAATTATCAGCG
>NW_028174636.1:0-15012 GCF_963971535.1 Notolepis coatsorum
TACACTGCTTTTATGGGCGCCAATCCTCACAAGCACTCACCGGGGAGGGCACACTCAAATCTATTTTAACCCAAAACCTCATTAAACGTCGGCCGTTATATACGTTGAAGGAATCGGCTTGATTGCGTGTAAGGCTCTCCAGATGACGGCTGCTGGAAGCGCGTTGGCACGAGACGAGCGGCTCTCTCTCTCTCTCGCGGAGCGCCAGCGGGACGTTTCCGACGCCGCAGGATCAATATACGACCTCCCCGGATGAGCTCACTGTTTGAACGTTGAATCACTCGGTTTGCATTTCAGTGGAATAGAACATGTGAGGGTTGGCAGCGCCGCTGCTGACAGACACATGAAGGATGTTCCAGAGCGTGTAGTATAACTCCCTCTCTCTCTCTCTCTCTTTCTCTCCCTCTCTCTCTTTCTCTCCCTCCCTGCCTCTCTATCTCCCTCTCTCCCTGCCTCTCTCTCCCTGCCTCTCTCTCTCTCTCTCCCTGCCTTTCTCTTTCTACCTATATCTCTCACCCTCTCTCTCTCACCCCTCTCTCTATCTCACCATCTCTCTCTCCCTCTCCCTCCACCTTTCTCTCTATCTCTCCCTCTCTCCCTGTCTGTCTCTCTCCCTGCCCCTCTCTCTCCCTGCCTCTCTCTCCCTGCCTCTCCCTGCCTCTCTCTCCCTGCCTCTCTATCCCTCTCTCTCCCTGCCTCTCTCTCCCTGCCTCCCTCCCTCTCCCCCTCTCTCTCAATCTATCCCTCTCTCTCACCATCTCTCTCCCTCCATCTTTCTCTCTATCTCTCCCTCTCTCTCGCTCACCCTTCCTCTTTCTCTCTCCCTCCACCTCTTTCTCTATCTCTCCCCCTCTCACCCTCTATCTCTCTCTCAACTTCTCTCTCTCCATCTCTCTCCATCTCCCTCTCACCCCTCTCTCTCTCCCTCCACCTCTATCTCTACCGCTCTCTCTCCCACCTTCCCCCTCTCTCTCCCTCACCTCCCCCCTCCCTCTCTCCATCTCTCTCTCTATCTCTCCCTCACCTCCCCCTCTCTCTCTCCCTCCCTCCCTCTCTCTCCCACCCTCTCTCTCTCACCTTCTCTCTCTCCCTCCCTCTCCCTCCACCTCTATCTATCTCTACCTCCCTCTCACCTCCCCCTCTCTCCCTCCACCTCTCTCTCTATCTATCCACCCATCCCTCTCTCTCTATCTCTCCCTCCCTCCACCCCTCTCTCTCTCCCCCTCTCTCCCCCTCTCTCTCCCTGACCCCCGCCACCACCTCAGATAGAACAGAATCACTCTTGTTATATTCCCCACATTCCCCAGCTCACGTTAGGTCTCTCGTGTGCAGAAACACTGTGTGTTTCCCCACTTTCAGCCAGAGAGTTGTTCCCTCTCTCTCTCTCCGCGCGTGCGATGCCAAGAATTCACAATGTGTTTCTTTGAAGGTTCCAAACAAGCCGTGTTCCTCTTCCTCGCCGCGCCAACAGCCCGCTCTTCCTCACCTCGTCACAGCCCGCTCTTCCTCACCTCGTCACACCCCGCTCTTCCTCACCTTGTCACACCCCGCTCTTCCTCACCTCGTCACACCCCGCTCTTCCTCACCTCGTCACACCCCGCTCTTCCTCACCTCGTCACACCCCGCTCTTCGTCCTCACCTCGTCACACCCCGCTCTTCCTCACCTCGTCACACCCGCTCTTCCTCACCTCGTCACACCCCGCTCTTCCTCACCTCGTCACACCCCGCTCTTCGTCCTCACCTCGTCACACCCCGCTCTTCCTCACCTCGTCACACCCCGCTCTTCCTCACCTCGTCACACCCCGCTCTTCCTCACCTCGTCACACCCCGCTCTTCCTCACCTCGTCACACCCCGCTCTTCCTCACCTCGTCACACCCCGCTCCTCTTCCTCACCTCGTCACACCCCGCTCTTCCTCACCTCGTCACACCCGGCTCTTCCTCACCTCGTCACAGCCCGCTCTTCCTCACCTCGTCACACCCCGCTCTTCCTCACCTCGTCACACCCGGCTCTTCCTCACCTCGTCACAGCCCGCTCTTCCTCACCTCGTCACACCCCGCGTGGCCTCGGGCGGCTTAACGCTTCACAGCAGTAAAAACCGCGTTGATGGAAAAGGTTTGCCGGTCGGTGATCGTCCGTCGTGACGCTGCCTAATTTGTTTTCCGTCTAGAGCCGTCACCGCCGCCGCCTCTCTCGTGTGTGTGTGTGTGTGTGTGTGTGTGTGTGTGCGTGTGTGTTTGTGTGCTAATGCTTTGGAAAAGGGCTGGGAGCGTGCAGCGCTCTAATCTCCCGTTGAAGGGTGGTGAGGGAGGGGGGTGGGGGGGGGGTGTAGCGGATGTCCCTCCGTCTTCAAACAGACACGACGCGGCTGACAGTCCATCCCTCTCCTCTCCCTCCGCGCCGCTTCAAAGAGGCGTTAAAGACGCAGCGTCTTTTCCGAGGTGTTGTTGTTGTTGCCACGGTTGCCATGGATTCTGCAGCGCACCGGTCATGGTCACGCACGGCGGTTTACATCCATCCCTCTACGGGAGGATTATTATTAGAATTTATTATATCTCGCCCCTGGGTTCACCTCCTCGCTCTCTCTTGGCCGGAGAGTTGAAAAACGAGGCTCTGTTGTTTTTTTTTCTGTAAAATGTGTCTGTTTTCTGTGATTCATTGGGACCTCACTCATCATCAGATCTCTCTCTGTCTCTCTCTCTCTGTCTTCCCCTCACAGGTAGCCTAAGTCGCACCCCCCCGCCCCCCGGGGAGAGAACACGGCCCCCCCCCCAGGCAGAGAGAGAGAGAGAGAGAGAGACAGCACGGGAACGTGGGAAAGAGGAAGACATGTATCGAACACTCCTCCTCTCCTCCTCCCTCTTCATCCTCCATGTGACGAGCGGCACTCCCCACTTCTTCGGTGGTCACCACGGGTAACGGCTCCCTTATTACACTTCCTGTGTTTATTATGGGCTGTCACTCTGCCTTTGGCTTCAGTCACACACGTCTTCACATCGATGCTTAATTAGACCGGTTTGTTTTTAAAGCCCTGTCTGCTTCACTCGACGTCCTCGCCCCCCTCTGTGACTGTGTGGCCCCGCTCTGAGTGCTGGGATGACATTTAACACATTTAAGACTCTTTGACGTCCCGGCACCACAAGCTCTCACACCTTCCTGTCGTAAACAATTAGACCCCGCCTCGTCTTTTTTCGATCTCATGAGTCGACTCGACCAAAATATAAACCGAAAAACCCCCTCCTCCTCCGGAGAGGTCAAAGTTCAGCGTTTTAGTTCGGACACATTCTGTGGCAATTACATGATGGGCCAATGGGCTGCGATTACACGTCAACTTAATAAAGTGACACGTGGACACGTTTGAGGCCTTCATCTGGGGGTTTTAAACGCTTTTTTTGCTCGTTTAACGGGGGAACCGTTATAGGACTTAAGTTAAACATCTCCAAGTGAACTGTCCCACGAGGTCAGTCTGGGCTGGTCGGGGGAAATACCCTTTAGAGCTAATAATAAGGTGTAAGTGGGGCCATTATCCACTCTTAACACCCTGCCATTCCTGTAAGAAACTATATAGAAAACCCATACTTGGTGATGGGTGGTTTACAGTTTACAGTTTACAGTTACTGTATAATCATAATTTATTTATTCTATGTTTCTCTTACTCTGTTACTAGTTTTAGTGTTCTTCTGTTCATACAGTAATTCACAGCAGTAAAAAAAAATTAAAACGACGGCATAAGATGAGCATAAAGTGCAGACATATAAAACATCATAAAACATCATTAGTTACAGACATAAAACGAGCATCAAAAAGAGAGCAGCAAGGTGAGGCAAATCACAGTTTTTCACATTAGGATCTAACATCCCAATAGGCCTCTCTGTTTACGGTTTGATTCAGTTTTAAAATAGGCGGTGATAAAAATAATAAAATAGAGAATAGACAGTGTAAAAAAGTGCAATCAAATAGCTGGTCAAATATAATAGACAGTAAAAGGACTGTAGTGCGATAAAATAGTTCAATAAAATAATAAGATACATAACATAACACTTTATAGAACATATTGTGTGGACATTAACTGCCAGCTAAGCCACCTTCATTCATCAGGGTTGAAAAAAAATTCCAGGTACGTTTGTATGTATGTCTATAAATATATATATATGGCTGCATTTATTCAGTTGTATAATGTTTTTATATGAACCGTACCACCGTGGGCTGTAACGAGTGATCAGGTAATTGGTTTCACCTGTGTCACGTATGCGGTCGCCTTAATATACCTGTAGCACGCAGCAACGTTTTAAACCCCAGTGAAGGTGGTTTTGTTTGGCAGTAAAAAATGAACGTGCGTTAGTTCAACTTCCATCCCCAGAGGCACCTTGAAACAAAGGAGTGACGTTAGTAGTTAGTAGTAGCAGTTTTTATTCAGTCGTCTCACACAATACAATAAGCGCAATCGTTCCAGACTGTCAACGGTCTTTGATTCTGGCAGTGACTGAAAAGGTACAGGCTGAAGAATCATGCTTTATTATCCTATATTCTTATCAACTAAAAAAAACAATAACCAAATAAAAGCGATTCACATTTTGTAAAACCCTCACAAATAGCCATACAAACCGCTAACTTTGACGTTATCGTTCGTTTCCCGCTCTTTTCTTCTTCTCCAGGAGGAGGGTGTGCGGCCGCGACGTCCGCCACAATGTCGTCATGGCGACAGAGTCGTACGTCCAGCCGGTGCACAAGCCCTACATCACCCTGTGTCAGGGCCATCGCCTCTGCAGCACCTACAAGTAAGACGTGTTCCCGTGACAACCCAACACACACACACACGCGCACGCAGGGCTGGCCGATTAATGGAGTTTCAATTACGATTTCGGCCGCCCACGATCATGAAAACAAGATAGAATAGAATAGAAATACTTTATTTATCTCGAGGGAAATTCAGCACTACAGATCGCTCACAGTAAACATTTACGTAGTCAAAAACAAAAGTCACGAATAAGAATAGAAATTAAGAATAAAATACGGGGCGGACTAAGCGTCTGTCTACCACCGCAGAGACAGTGGGATCGAATCCAGCTGTCAGCGGTACCTCCGGCTTGGTCGGTCGTCCGTACTGACACAATTGGCAGTGTCAGCGGGTGGGAAAGCCGGTGGGGTGGTGTGGGTCCTGGTCGTTGAAAACAGCGACTCCTACAGGTCGGTCAGGGCGCCTGCACAGCGAGGGAGGGAACTGGGGGAAGTAGTGTGAGCCTCCCACGCGTTACACCTCCCCCAGTGAGAGTCCGCGCTGTCAGGTGAAAAGAGGCTGCTGGCTGTCTCCACATGTGTCGGAGGAAGCATGAGATAGACTTCAACCCTCCCTAGACCGGCAAGTGGGGCCAAAATGCGCGCAACGACCAGGAAGGGGAGGGGGAATTGGCATAATGTTATTTTCTTTTTTTATCTACTTTTTCTCACATTTTCTATTTTTCTCCCATCCCAATTTCGTATTATCCAATTCTACCCTCCCCTGTCTCGAACGCTGTTAGACCATGCCTCTCACAAGCCGGCTGCAATGTGGACGAAGCCTTACATCACACGTCCCCTCCGGTACTCGAGGAAGCAGCCGTCGCATCTTTTCACCTGCACAGCGCGATCTCTCAGCGGCGAGGGTCTGCGTGGGAGGGACACACCACCCTCGTTGCTTCCTGATTCTGCTGCGCAGGCGCACCAACCGAACTGTAGGAGTCGCTGTCCACAACGTCCGATCCCCACCCATCAGCTTCCCACCCCCTAATACTGCCAATTGTATTTGTATGAACGACCAGCCAAGCTGATAGCAATGCGGAGAGCTGGGCTCGAACCCAGCGTCTCCTGCATTGGTGGTGAGCGCCTTGCCCACTGCACCACCTAGCCACCCTTGGCATAATGTTCTCAAAGAAAGGAGTAAGCGGCGCGTTTAATAATCGCGATTATGATTTTTTTCCCCGCCATTAATCGAGCTGCTCTGCGAACGCGTAATGCCTCTTCACAGCTGTGCATAAGACGATACGATACGTCCTGAACCACTTACTGTGACACTCCACCCGACAGCTCATCTATAGACATCCAGGGTCTGCTTTTACTTACACGAAGACTAATGTTATTATAATGGAAAATCCGTCCAAAAATGTATGTTTGTTGTTTCGAGAGAGCGTAAACCGATGCCTCGCGTGTTTAGCAAAGGAAACAGACAGAAGTGAAACGGACAACCCGCATTTAGTCGCTTCTCACATGCGAGCGTACACACACACACACACACACATACATGAACACACACACACACACGCACACCCACACACACACGCACACACACACACACACACACATACATGCACACACACACGCACACCCACACACACACGCACACACACACACACGCGTGCAGAATTGGGTCACGGCGGCACATACTTTGGCGGAATCTAAAAATCAAGTATTTTGTGTAACTACGGGAAATGAACCGCCTTCCCACAGAGACCATGGCCTTGTTTATGTTGGACAACCTCTCCCTCCGTGCTTACGCACTCTCTCTCTCTCTCTCTCTCTCTCTATCTCCGTCTCTCTCTGCTCTCTCTCCGTCTCTCTCTGCTCTCTCTCTGTCTCTCTCTCTCTCCATCTCTATCTCTCTCTGTCTATCTCTGTCTCTCTCTCTGCTCTCTGTCTCTCTCTCTCTATCTCTGTCTCTCTCGCTCTCTTTCTCTCTCTCTGCCCGCTCTCTCTCTCTCTCTCTGCCTGACTCTGTCTCTCTCTGCCCGACTCTCTCTCTCTTTCTCTCTCTCTCTCTGCCCGACTCTCTCTCTCTTTCTCTCTGTCTGCTGACTCTATCTCTCTCTCTCTCGCTCTGTCTCTCTCTCTGCCCGACTCTCTCTCTCTTTCTCTCTCTCTCTTTGCCCGACTCTCTCTCTCTCTCTTTGCCCGACTCTCTCTCTCTCTCTCTCTGCCCGACTATCTCTCTCTCTCTCTCTGCCCGACTCTCTCTCTCTCTCTCTTTGCCTGACTCTCTCTCTCTCCCTGTCTCTCTCTGCCCAACTCTTTCTCTCTCTCTGCCCGACTCTCTCTCTCTGTCTCTCTCTGTCTCTCTCTCTCTCTCTGCCCTGACTCTCTCTCATTCCATCTCTCTCTCTCTTTTCCCCCGCTCTCCCCTGTTGTCTCCCATTGACTCACCCCCCCCCCCCATTCACTCACTCTCTCTCTCTCTTTTCCCCTTCTCTCCCCCGTTGTCTCCCATTCACTCTCTCCCCCCCGCCCCCATTCACTCCCGTTTCTCACTCTCACTCTCTCTCTTCCTTTGCCCTGAGACGGGTTGCTGGTTAGAGTCCGATGGTGCTGATTAATATGTTGCAGCCGATTCCAAAACCTCTCTCTGTCATTTCACTCCATTCCACGTTCTTTCTACCTCTCACTCTCCCCCGTTGTCCATCAGCGACATATTTCAGAAGATTGCATCAGTGGAAACCTCAAATTGACTTTTTCTGTCATCCCCATCCCCTCCCTCCCTCCCTCCCTCCCTCCCTCCCTTCATCCCCCCCTCCATCCATCCCTCCCTCCCTCCCTCCCTCCCTCCCTCCCTCCCTCCCTCCCTCCCTCCCTCCCTCCCTCCCTCCTTCCCTCCACGGACTCCAACGCACTCTTGGATGTCAGCGGTCCGTGGTTTATATAGATGGCGTTCCAGAGAATTCCCACTGTCTCTCATCAAGCGCAGCATTCCTGCAGGCTGACCGAATATGGAAACACGCTACAGGGGTCGTACCACACGCAGCAGAAACACGCTACAGGGGTCGTACCACACGCAGCAGAAACACGCTACAGGGGTCGTACCACACGCAGCAGAAACACGCTACAGGGGTCGTACCACACGCAGCAGAAACAACACGCTACAGGGGTCGTACCACACGCAGCAGAAACACCACGCTACAGGGGTCGTACCACACGCAGCAGAAACACCACGCTACAGGGGTCGTACCACACGCAGCAGAAACACGCTACAGGGGTCATACCACACGCAGCAGAAACACACTACAGGGGTCATACCACACGCAGCAGAAACACACTACAGGGGTCATACCACACGCAGCAGAAACACACTACAGGGGTCATACCACACGCAGCAGAAACACACTACAGGGGTCGTACCACACGCAGCAGCACTGGCGACAGGACCGTGAACCGTTCGGCATGTGGATCCCTAACCGCGTGTGTTTTGTTTCTCCCCCCCCCCCCCCCCCCCGACAGGACGGTGTACCGGCAGGCGTCGCGGCAGGTGAGCAGGGTGGCGTCTCACTCCTACCCAGAATGCTGTCCGGGATGGCGTCGGGTCCACTCTCACGGCTGTAACCAAGGTGACTGACGCTTCTCACGGCTGTAACCAAGGTGACGCTTCTCACGGCTGTAACCAAGGTGACTGACACTTCTCACGGCTGTAACCAAGGTGACTGACACTTCTCACGGCTGTAA
Organism: Notolepis coatsorum; assembly: GCF_963971535.1. Taxonomy (NCBI): domain Eukaryota; kingdom Metazoa; phylum Chordata; class Actinopteri; order Aulopiformes; family Paralepididae; genus Notolepis; species Notolepis coatsorum. Next base: position 8,463 of record NW_028174636.1, read on the forward strand.
CCATGGTGACTGACACTTCTCACGGCTGTAACCAAGGTGACTGACACTTCTCACGGCTGTAACCATGGTGACTGACTCTTCTCACGGCTGTAACCAAGGTGACTGACACTTCTCACGGCTGTAACCAAGGTGACTGACACTTCTCACAGCTGTAACCAAGGTGACTGACGCTTCTCACGGCTGTAACCATGGTGACTGACACTTCTCACAGCTGTAACCAAGGTGACTGACACTTCTCACGGCTGTAACCATGGTGACTGACACTTCTCACGGCTGTAACCAAGGTGACTCTTCGCGAAGGCAGGACGCCACTAGAATGTTTCATTGATGAAGGGTCTGACAGGGAGCTCTAGTGGACCTGAGACCTGAGCTCTAGTGGACCTGAGACCTGAGCTCTAGTGGACCTGAGACCTGAGCTCTAGTAGACCTGAGACCTGAGCTCTAGTGGACCTGAGACCTGAGCTCTAGTAGACCTGAGACCTGAGCTCTAGTAGACCTGAGACCTGAGCTCTAGTAGACCTGAGACCTGAGCTCTAGTGGACCTGAGACCTGAGCTCTAGTAGACCTGAGACCTGAGCTCTAGTAGACCTGAGCTCTAGTAGACCTGAGACCTGAGCTCTAGTGGACCTGAGACCTGAGCTCTAGTAGACCTGATACCTGAGCTCTAGTGGACCTGAGACCTGAGCTCTAGTAGACCTGAGACCTGAGCTCTAGTGGACCTGAGACCTGAGCTCTAGTGGACCTGAGACCTGAGCTCTAGTAGACCTGAGACCTGAGCTCTAGTGGACCTGAGACCTGAGCTCTAGTAGACCTGAGACCTGAGCTCTAGTGGACCTGAGACCTGAGCTCTAGTGGACCTGAGACCTGAGCTCTAGTAGACCTGAGACCTGAGCTCTAGTGGACCTGAGACCTGAGCTCTAGTAGACCTGAGACCTGAGCTCTAGTGGACCTGAGACCGGAGCTCTAGTAGACCTGAGACCTGAGCTCTAGTGGACCTGAGACCTGAGCTCTAGTAGACCTGAGACCTGAGCTCTAGTGGACCTGAGACCTGAGCTCTAGTAGACCTGAGACCAGAGCTCTAGTAGACCTGAGACCTGAGCTCTAGTAGACCTGAGACCTGAGCTCTAGTGGACCTGAGACCTGAGCTCTAGTGGACCTGAGACCTGAGCTCTAGTGGACCTGAGACCTGAGCTCTAGTGGACCTGAGACCGGAGCTCTAGTAGACCTGAGACCGGAGCTCTAGTAGACCTGAGACCTGAGCTCTAGTAGACCTGAGACCTGAGCTCTAGTGGACCTGAGACCTGAGCTCTAGTGGACCTGAGACCTGAGCTCCAGTAGACCTGAGACCTGAGCTCTAGTAGACCTGAGACCTGAGCTCTAGTAGACCTGAGACCTGAGCTCTAGTAGACCTGAGACCTGAGCTCTAGTGGACCTGAGACCTGAGCTCTAGTAGACCTGAGACCTGAGCTCTAGAAGACATGAGACCTGAGCTCTAGTGGACCTGAGATCTGAGCTCTAGTGGACCTGAGACCTGAGCTCCAGTAGACCTGAGACCTGAGCTCCAGTAGATCTGAGACCTGAGCTCCAGTAGACCTGAGACCTGAGCTCTAGTAGATCTGAGACCTGAGCTCTAGTGGACCTGAGACCTGAGCTCTAGTAGACCTGAGACCTGAGCTCTAGTAGATCTGAGACCTGAGCTCTAGTGGACCTGAGACCTGAGCTCTAGTAGACCTGAGACCTGAGCTCTAGTGGACCTGAGACCTGAGCTCTAGTAGACCTGAGACCTGAGACCTGAGCTCTAGTAGATCTGAGACCTGAGCTCCAGTAGACCTGAGACCTGAGCTCTAGTGGACCTGAGACCTGAGCTCTAGTGGACCTGAGACCTGAGCTCTAGTGGACCTGAGACCGGAGCTCTAGTAGACCTGAGACCTGAGCTCTAGTGGACCTGAGACCTGAGCTCTAGTAGACCTGAGACCTGAGCTCTAGTAGACCTGAGACCTGAGCTCTAGTGGACCTGAGACCTGAGCTCTAGTGGACCTGAGACCGGAGCTCTAGTAGACCTGAGACCTGAGCTCTAGTAGACCTGAGACCTGAGCTCTAGTAGACCTGAGACCTGAGCTCTAGTAGACCTGAGCTCTAGTGGACCTGAGACCTGAGCTCTAGTAGACCTGAGACCGGAGCTCTAGTGGACCTGAGACCTGAGCTCTAGTGGACCTGAGACCTGAGCTCTAGTGGACCTGAGACCTGAGCTCTAGTGGACCTGAGACCTGAGCTCTAGTCGACCTGAGACCTGAGCTCTAGTGGACCTGAGACCTGAGCTCTAGTCGACCTGAGACAGGGAGCTGCAGGTTGGTGTTCAGCATCTTCACCTGTGAGCAATCAGGTAATTGGTTTCACCTGTGTCAGGTATGCGGTCGTCGCCTAAATATACCTGTAGCACGCAGCAACGTTATAAACCCCAGTGAAGGTGGTTTGGCGGTAAAAAATGAACGTGTGTTACGTCTTCCGTCCCCAGAGGCACCTGGAAACAAAGCCGTGAAGTTAGTAGTAGTAGTTTAGTAATAGTAGTTTTATTCGTCATCACACTAAACACAATATGCACAATCATCCCAGACTGATGTTGTTTTGTTGAAGTGTCTCAGACGTGCGTCTGTCTGTCCTCCTCTCACAGCGGTCTGATAATAATAATATAATATAATAATATATATTACTCTCTCGCAGCGCTCTGTGGCCACGCCTGTGTGAACGGGGGAACCTGTCTGAAGCCCAACCGCTGCGCCTGTCCTCTGGGCTGGACGGGGCCGCAGTGTCAAACAGGTAGGTACACACAAGAGCAAGAGCGCACACACACATATACACACACATATACACCCACACATATATACACACACACACATACACACACACATATACACACACACACATATTATATACACACACACACACACACACACACACACACACATATACACAAACGCATACACTCACACACATATACACCCACACATATACACACACATACACACACACACACACACACACACATATACACACACATACACCCACACACATATACACCCACACATATACACACACACACACACATATACACACACACATACACACACACACCCACGCACACACGAATTCACACCCCTCTCTCCTCTTCTCCTCTTCCCTCTCTCCTCTTCTCCTCTTCCCTCTCTCCTCTTCTCCTCTTCCCTCTCTCCTCTTCTCCTCTTCCCTCTCTCCGTCAGACGTGGATGAGTGCGGCGGGCGGCAGCCCTGCTCCCAGGAGTGCGTGAACACGGCAGGCAGCTTCCGCTGTGCGTGCGGAGAGGGCTTCAGGATGGCACCGGACGGCCACGCCTGTCAGAGCCTTCCTCCTCATCCTCCTCCTCCTCCTCCTCCTCTTCCTCCCACTCCTCCCACCCGGGCAACGGCAGGCGACCACAGAGCCCCGACCGGCGAATCAGGTACACGACCGAGAGAACATGGACGCCGTGTGTGTGTCCTCTTGTGTTCCACAGCGTCGTCCTCCAATCGTAGCACAGAAGAAGAAGAAGATGAAGGAGAATAAGAAGAAGAAGAAGAAGAAGAAGAAGAAGCAGAAGAAGGGAGCACAGCCAGCTTCGCGGTCCATTATTACTTTTGGTACGCGCTATGCCACTCTCAACTCGTACCGTGAGTAATAATGCACTGCGACTGGTGCCGACTGCAAGCGGACCGCGCGCCGCCGGTCCCGCCTCCCGAAAAACGCCGCGACCAGATGGGGAACCGGTCCGATAATCACCAGAGCGCAAGCTCAGAGATTGACGCAGTGTAAATAAATACACACTTATCTTCTTCACGAGTAAAGCAAACAGCGCTCTGTAGCCCCGGCGCTAGGGCTGTACCGAATGCGTCTATACTTTCCACAAGCAACTTGTCCTTCCGCGTTCCCGTTTTGCGCTCTGATTGGCCACGCACGTTTCTGGTCATGTGACATGTGCGCCCAATCGCATGACGAGCAGTGTCTTTGCCCATTTCCGCGTCGAACAGCCTGCAAACTACCGAACGCCTAGTTTATCACTGGTTAAGCTTATAGGCGACTCTTTCGCAGTTGGTTAAGGTTAGAGTTTGGAATCAGGGCTGGCGTTCTATCGCCCTGCTCTAAGACAAACTCTAACCTTAACCAACTTCGAGAGAGTGCCTAAGCTTAACCGTCCAAAGTACTTGCCGTCACACGATTGGGCGCACATGTCACATGACCAGAAACGTGCGTGGCCAATCAGAGCGCAAAACGGGAACGCGGAAGGACAAGTTGCTTGTGGAAAGTATAGAGGCGTACCGAATGTCATTTTTTAACATTCAAAGCTTATTTTTTTTTATCCACTTTTTCTCCCATTTTTCTATATTTTCTCCCATCCCAATTTTCGTATCATCCAATTCAACCCTCCCCTGTCACGGATGCTGTTTCTTGCCTCCCACAAGCCGGCTGCAATGTGGACTAAGTCATACATAGCACAAGTCCCCTCCGGTACTTGAGGTAACAGCAGTCGCATCTTTTCACCTGCGCAGCTCGATCTCTCAGTGGCGAGGAGTAACGCGTGGGAGGCTCACGCTGCCCCTGACACTTCCTGATTCTACTGCGCAGGCGCACCAACCGACCTGTAGGAGTCGCTGTCCACAACGCCCGATCCCCACCCATCAGTTTCCCACCCCCTAATACGGCCAATGTGTATTAGTATGAACAACCAGCTAAACTGAAAGCAATGTGGAGCGCTGGGCTCGAACAGGCAAGCCCAGCGTCTCCGTCATTCGTGGCGAGCGCCTTGCCCACTACGCCACGTAGCCGCCCAACATTCAAAGCTTCTATTGAAGTATTCGAACGAAGCTTCGAATGTCTGTCGTCATATTTTATTATGTAATAAAAAAATTATTATATTATATATATATTTTTTATTTTATTTTATAAATATCCTCAAACTAAATCCTCAATTTGAATCAAGTGATTAAATTAGTAATTTTTTAAAATTAAATCAACTTTCTTTAATGAATACAACTCGTCAGTTTCGTCAACATGAATAATCCAATAAGGGCACGGTTGGTACGAAAGTGATGGTGACGTCTTGATGGAGCGCCGAGCGCCAGGCTACATCATTTATGATAAATGTTTTATTTACATTTTTATGACGAGTCATATACTATAATAGTATAATACTATAATATTAGTGTAGCCTAATCTTTATCTGCAACTGTGAAGAAAAAAAACCATTGGTTTAAACAGAATGAATAGACACATAAAAAATATTAAAAGAAAACAAAAGAAAATAATCTTTTATTAAAAAATTTGAATGTTGATTTAGAATTCGAACGTCAACATTATGAACGAAGCTTCGAACTATTCGGTACAGCCCGACCCGGCGCTGATCCAAACAGCGCTCTGTAGCCTGGCGCTGATCCAAACATCGCCATCGCTCTGTAGCCTGGCACTGATCCAAACAGCACTCTGTAGCCTGGCGCTGATCCAAACATCGCTCTGTAGACCCGGTGCTGATCCAAACAGCACTCTGTAGCCTGGCGCTGATCCAAACATCGCTCTGTAGCCTGGCGCTGATCCAAACAGCACTCTGTAGCCTGGCGCTGATCCAAACAGCACTCTGTAGCCTGGCGCTGATCCAAACAGCACTCTGTAGCCCGGCACTGATCCAAACAGCACTCTGTAGCCTGGCGCTGATCCAAACAGCACTCTGTAGCCTGGCGCTGATCCAAACAGCACTCTGTAGCCTGGCGCTGATCCAAACAGCACTCTGTAGCCCTGGCGCTGATCCAAACATCACTCTGTAGCCTGGCGCTGATCCAAACATCGCTCTGTAGCCTGGCGCTGATCCAAACAGCACTCTGTAGCCTGGCGCTGATCCAAACAGCACTCTGTAGCCCTGGCACTGATCCAAACAGCACTCTGTAGCCTGGCGCTGATCCAAACATCACTCTGTAGCCTGGCGCTGATCCAAACAGCACTCTGTAGCCTGGCGCTGATCCAAACATCACTCTGTAGCCTGGCGCTGATCCAAACATCACTCTGTAGCCTGGCGCTGATCCAAACAGCACTCTGTAGCCTGGCGCTGATCCAAACATCACTCTGTAGCCTGGCGCTGATCCAAACAGCACTCTGTAGCCTGGCGCTGATCCAAACATCACTCTGTAGCCTGGCGCTGATCCAAACAGCACTCTGTAGCCTGGCGCTGATCCAAACAGCACTCTGTAGCCTGGCGCTGATCCAAACAGCACTCTGTAGCCTGGCGCTGATCCAAACAGCACTCTGTAGCCTGGCGCTGATCCAAACATCACTCTGTAGCCTGGCGCTGATCCAAACAGCACTCTGTAGCCTGGCGCTGATCCAAACATCACTCTGTAGCCTGGCGCTGATCCAAACAGCACTCTGTAGCCTGGCGCTGATCCAAACAGCACTCTGTAGGGGGCAGGTGGAGCAGTAGTCTGGCAATCCGGAGGTTCGCGGTTCGATTCCCGCTCCTCCGTGGGCAGTGTGTCGAAGTGTCCTTGAGCA
>NW_028174635.1:0-5000 GCF_963971535.1 Notolepis coatsorum
GAGAGAGAGAGAGAGAGAGAGAGAGAGAGAGAAAGAGAGAGAGAGAGAGAGAGAGAGAGAGAGAGAGAGCACCTCACTTTGTCCACTGTAGTCTCCAACCATAACGTCTACAGTGTTGATGCAGGGGGACAAAGCGCATGTTGAGGTCGTTTTCATTCTCCTGCTCCGTAAGAAATCGTTAACTTGGAAGGTGTTTATTAGTTGTTTGCTTGTTTGGTTGTGTATTTAAGTTGTACAGCTGGGAATCATCGGCAGATCAGTGTTAAACTTAAAACTAATTCCGCAATGGGAGGAGTAAGAACCGACAATGCCCATGTGCAAGCGCACGCGCACACACACACACACACACACACACACACACACACACACACACACACACACACACACACACACACACACACACACACACACAAAACAAACAAACAGAGAAATCAGAAGAAATCAGTACAGTACAGAAGGAATATATATATATTTTTTTTATTATCTTTTCCCCCCTTCTTTTTCCGTTTTTTTCCCCCCCAATCGTTATGCCAATTCCCAATCCCCTTCCTGGTCGCACTCTACCCCCCTACCGTCGGTCTGGGAGGGGGCGGAGACTATCACATGCTTCCTCCGACACATGTGTAGCCAGCCCACCGCTTCTTTTCACCTGGCAGTGCGGACTCTCACTGGGGGAGTGTAACGTGTGGAAGGTCACACTACCTGCCTCCAGATCCTTCCCTCGCTGTGCAGGCGCCCTGACCGACCTGTAGGAGTCGCTGTTTACAACGACCCGGACCCACCCACCGGCTTCCCTCCCAATCGAGCCAGTATGACGGCCGGCCAAGCCGGAGGCAACGCTGACAGCCGGATTCGATACCAGTGTCTCTTGTGTTGGTGACAAGGGCTTAGTCCGCTGCGCCACCCAGCCTCCCAGAAGGAATTTTTTGTGTGATTGACAGTCTTTATGGTGGTTGTATTCCGTTGGATGTCCTTTTCTTGTCACAGCAGCTCACAAATCTTGCTGCTGTGTTTGCACATTCTTGTATTTCACCCAGTAGGTTTTGAGTTATTTTCCATGTTTTCAAAGTCTCTTTGGGTGTTTTGGGTGCAATTTGTGGGAAGTAAATGTTTTACATTTACATTTACATTTAGTCATTTAGCTGACGCTTTTATCCAAAGCGACTTACAAGTTCTGTACGACAAGACAGCAAGAAGGGTACAACTATATCAGCTGAGTAACAATGTTCATCAAAGTGTTGCGTGTTACAGTGTAGGTTAGTTTATTAGGACAAGTGTAAGGTTAGTCAGGGTTAGATTTTTTTTTATTTTTATTTTTTATTTCTTTTATTTAATTTTTTTATCATTTCAGATAATGGTTGAAGAAGTGAGTCTTTAGTCGACGGCGAAAGATTGGACGGGATTCGGCTGTCCTAACTGGGATGGGTAGTTCATTCCACCATTGTGGGGCAAGGACTGAGAATAGGCGGCTTCTCTTTGGCGTTCGACACAATATCCCACTCAGTCCTCCTCAAATGCCTCTCCGACAACCTAGGCATCACCGGTACAGCTCTGTCATGGTTTCATTCATATCTCACTAATAGATCTCAGTTTGTCAGCGTCAGCGGCTCATCCTCCCCCCCGGCCCCAGTCAACCACGGTGTCCCCCAGGGCTCTGTGCTGGGTCCCCTACTATTCACCATTTACATGCTCCCCCTCGGTCAGATTATACGTCACCACGGACTCAACTTCCACTGTTATGCTGATGATACTCAGCTCTACATCAGCACCTCACCATCCTCCCAGCTCCCCCCACAGTCTGTAGTCAACTGCCTCCACGCTATAAAAACCTGGATGGCAACCAAATTACTCAAACTCAACAGCAAAAAGACAGAGCTCATGGTTGTGGCCCCCAAGGCACTGCTCGGGAAGGTTGGAGATCTCCTCCTCCACGTTGACGGCTGTCCCATCTCCCCGTCTCTCGAAGTCCGTAACCTGGGCGTCACCCTTGACTCCACACTTTCATTTCACTCCCACATCAAATCTGTCACCAAGTCTGCCTTCTACCACCTCAGGAACATCTCCCGTCTCCGACCCTCACTCTCAGACTCTGTGGCGGAGACCCTGATCCACTCATTTGTCACCTCCCGGTTGGACTATTGTAATGGAGTCCTGTTCGGGGTACCCAGCAAAGCCCTGGACAGGCTCCAGTATGTCCAGAACTCAGCTGCCAGGGTTCTCACTCACACCAAGCCCTGGCAGCACATCACCCCCACCCTCATCCATCTCCACTGGCTTCCAGTCAGGTTCCGCATCACCTTCAAACTCCTGCTCCTCACCTACAAATCCCTCCATGCCCTCGCCCCCCGGTACCTGTCTGATCTCCTCCACCAGTACACTCCATCCCGGAACCTACGATCCTCTGATCTAGGTCTCCTCTCCATCCCTCGCACCAGGTTACGGACTTTTGGGGACAGAGCCTTCAGCGTGGCGTCCCCTACCCTCTGGAACTCTCTCCCCCCCGAAATCCGCAACGCCCCAACCCTGGACACCTTCAAAACCGCTCTAAAAACACACCTCTTCACCAAGGCTTTCCCCATCAGTTAGTTTTAGATTAAATTAGGTCCATTATCCCCTACTTTCCCTCATCCCCTCTTCCCCCTCCCTCCCTACTTTCCTTGCCCTATTTTTTGTCCTGATTGTAAAGCGACCTTGGGTTCTATGAAAGGCGCTATATAAATTTGATTTATTATTATTATTATTATTTGATGACCCTCCGGGAGCTTGGATAGGAGTAGGTCTGAGGCGGCCAGAAGATGCAGAGTGTAGGGGTCTTGAGGGTGTGTAGTTAGAGACCATTGACCGGAGGTAGGCGGGAGCGGTTCCCTTTGCCGCACGGTATGCTAGGTCGAGGGCCTTGAAGCAGATACGTGCAGCAATAGGGAGAAGTGGGGTGACATGGGCCGACTTCGGTAGGTTTGAGATCAGGCGGGCCGCTGCGTTTTGAATGAGTTGAAGAGGCTTGGTGGCAGTGGCCGGGAGGCCAGCTAGCAGTGCGTTGCAGTAGTCGAGGCGGGAGATGACCAGGGACGCAGGAAGGGGGGGTGCGGGGGGGGCTGCAGCACCCCCTCTCAATTATTGCAAAAAAAAAAAAAAAAAAAAAAAAAAATGTATGGCAGTATTTATATATTTGTATATACTGTAACTGTATAACTGTAACACTGTATGAAGTTTATCCTGCTCAAAGCACGTCACCATTTTAATATTGTGTGTATTGAGCCGTACTGTATTGTAGCCATTCTCCAATCTGTTAAATAAAGTTTTCATTCATTCATTACACTACTGTATGTACACAATCGTGTACATACGTGTAAAACCGAGTAGATTTTCGAGTGATGACAGACTGATTGAATGACAGGTGAAACAACTAATTGTATTCACCTCCCGTCTCCCGCCCTTCCCACGCGCCACGAACCACTGAGCTACTGTGATACAGTGCTTGCGCAGTCAGTCGATTTGAGCTAGTAGTCAGACTTTGCTAGCACAGAATGTCTCACTCGCAGAAAAGAAAAATATCAGATTTATTTTCGAAACGTCCCACCGGTCCCAGTGACAGTCCCACTAAATCTGATAAACGTCAGAGAGAGACAGAGATGACAGGTTCAGCCTCAGCATCAGGTATTGAAGAGTTAACTGAGTCTGTTCCCCTATACCCCCCCTCGGGCGCCAGGGGCTTCCACTGAGGGGTGATGCAAATAGGGATGGGGTGTTATGGCAGCTCATGATGGAAAGAGTGCGCACCGAGTCTGATCCCGAGTTGAAGAATTGGCTCCAAAAGAGAGACAACTGGATGTCCAACAACATCCAAAACGAAATCTTACAGCTGCTTGCCCATGATATTCAGCGACAAATTAGAGGCAAAGCATCCAAAAGCCCAATCTTTGGCTTGAGCGCTGACGGAACCACTGATGTCACTCACTGGAAAAGAACAATTCTCGTGTAATATACAGTTCGCCGATGACAACTTGGAAGCTCAGAACTTCTTTTGGGGTTTTTACAATGCCCGGCCCAGACACAACAGCCGAGACGCTGTTTTTGTGTATAAAATACTTTTATGCCTCGACCTGCCCATGGAGAGGCTGATAGGATACTGTTTTGACGGGGCCAGCAACATGTGTGGGGGGTACAGGCTAGACTGGGTTCCCAAACTTTTCAGGCCGCAACCCAAAAAAAACGGTGTCAGAGAGCCGCGACCCCCACTATTATAGGAGGTAAAAAAATTATTTTAAATGGAAATGTATGGTTGAAACATGCAAACGTTCAAACGCACACACACTAATAAGCATTGGAGGCTTTTAACCAGGGCCGGACTGGGGAAATCATTCAGGCCAGGAAATATAGCCCCAGTCAGGCCACTTTTTAAGCAGGGGGTCTGGGGGTCCCCCACCAGGATTTTTTTTGTTACAAAGACTTAATTTCCTGCATTCTGGTGCAGGCATTTTTTTTATTTGTACCCTTTAAATGCCAGTGTTTGTGATGGCATCACAACTTATTGTTAAAAAACAAGCTAGCATATGTATGATTAGCAACAACACAGATTTTTATGGATTTTCAGTTTTTTGTAATTGATAAATACAATATTTTATTCAACTTCAGCCCTGATCATAACACCACATATTCATTTTATAATTCTAACCCTTTAAATGCCAGTGTGTGTGATGGCATATATTTGCAATATATCAAATGCAAAGTACATTTTTCTGGGGGGGATTATTACAGGCTAGCATGTGTCAATGATTAGCAGTTTTTCGTAAGGATCCCGCCTCCACCAATCACATGCGGCTCCCTTTGTGTGTGTGTGAGAGCAAGAGAGAGAGAGAGAGATAGTTCTCCAACTTGTGTGAGTTGCAGTGATCTCCTGGTTGTTCCCCACCTAGGTTATCTAACTATTGCGCTGGTGCAAATAGAAACACTGGCCTGGCCTGCATCTAAGTTCAGTGGCCTGACCGCAATTTTTAATT